>NC_048304.1:71437119-71520546 GCF_013100865.1 Trachemys scripta elegans
CTTGCCCCTTATGTATATGCATTATGATATGTAGTCTTCAGTTACTATTTTTTCCACACAATATGGGATGATCTGATATAATGAGATAAGTATTGTAAACAGAATGCTGCTGTGATGTGAAGGAGTGCTCAGCACTTTTGAAAATGAGCCACAGACTTAGGTGCTGAAATATGGATTTAGAAATAATACTTTCGGCACCCATTTAAAACAAATCTAAGCTTAAGCACCCCACTGTTAGTTCATTTTGCATGTCCATTCAACCCTTAGCCTGCTGAGACTACCACCAAAGAGGTCAATTTGTTCCCATTGAAGCCAATCTAAAGCATCCCATTGATTTTAAGGGAATTGGATTAGCCTCTATGTGCTAATGGTAGCATGGACACTTTACCTCCTAGGACCTTAGCTGTCACCATGAACTCATTTCATATAGGGCCCCAGACAGTTATCCGAGAGTAGAAATGTTTCTACTGACCTGAGCTGGATTTAAACTGGTTAGCCAGAGATGTCACATTACCAGCCTCGTGAGCCACAGAGTCACCCAAAATGTCCCTTCACATTAATTTGATTTCTAAAAGGAATTGGTATCTGGTTTGGAAAGAATAATCAAAACAGCTCTAGGTATGCCACTTGAAGTAACATTTACAACTGGCAGATGGTCTGGTACAAATGATGACCTCTCTCTTTATAGCAGGAAATAAAAATGCCTCTACCACCATTTTACACAATTAGCACACATCTCACTTTTTATATAAGCATAATTTTATATGCAAAGTAATTACCTAACAAAGACCAATTAGAGATACATTTTCAAAATAATATTCACTTAGCATATTAAATATAATTTAGAACACAGAAAATGCAGGGTGTTAAAAACAGAGCAAG
Source organism: Trachemys scripta elegans (assembly GCF_013100865.1). Classification (NCBI taxonomy): domain Eukaryota; kingdom Metazoa; phylum Chordata; order Testudines; family Emydidae; genus Trachemys; species Trachemys scripta. Next base: position 71,438,002 of record NC_048304.1, read on the forward strand.
TCATTCATTTGAGGTATTTAGACCCAATAGCTAAAGGTTCTTTAAAGTTACCAGCAACAGAGGGTCCTGTGGCACCTTTGAGACTAACAAAAGTATTGGGAGCATAAGCTTTCATGGGTAAGAACCTCACTTCTTCAGATGAGGTTCTTACCCACGAAAGCTTATGCTCCAATACTTCTGTTAGTCTCAAAGGTGCCACAGGACCCTCTGTTGCTGGTAACTTTAAAGAACCTTTAGCTATTGGGTCTAAATACCTCAAATGAATGACTTGCTCTGTTTTTAACACCCTGCATTTTCTGTGTTCTAAATTATATTTAATATGCTAAGTGAATATTATTTTGAAAATGTATCTCTAATTGGTCTTTGTTAGGTAATTACTTTGCATATAAAATTATGCTTATATAAAAAGTGAGATGTGTGCTAATTGTGTAAAATGGTGGTAGAGGCATTTTTATTTCCTGCTATAAAGAGAGAGGTCATCATTTGTACCAGACCATCTGCCAGTTGTAAATGTTACTTCAAGTGGCATACCTAGAGCTGTTTTGATTATTCTTTCCAAACCAGATACCAATTCCTTTTAGAAATCAAATTAATGTGAAGGGACATTTTGGGTGACTCTGTGGCTCACGAGGCTGGTAATGTGACATCTCTGGCTAACCAGTTTAAATCCAGCTCAGGTCAGTAGAAACATTTCTACTCTCGGATAACTGTCTGGGGCCCTATATGAAATGAGTTCATGGTGACAGCTAAGGTCCTAGGAGGTAAAGTGTCCATGCTACCATTAGCACATAGAGGCTAATCCAATTCCCTTAAAATCAATGGGATGCTTTAGATTGGCTTCAATGGGAACAAATTGACCTCTTTGGTGGTAGTCTCAGCAGGCTAAGGGTTGAATGGACATGCAAAATGAACTAACAGTGGGGTGCTTAAGCTTAGATTTGTTTTAAATGGGTGCCGAAAGTATTATTTCTAAATCCATATTTCAGCACCTAAGTCTGTGGCTCATTTTCAAAAGTGCTGAGCACTCCTTCACATCACAGCAGCATTCTGTTTACAATACTTATCTCATTATATCAGATCATCCCATATTGTGTGGAAAAAATAGTAACTGAAGACTACATATCATAATGCATATACATAAGGGGCAAGGATTAAGTTTCTCCGGGCAACTTTGATTCTTGCCATTCCTAACTTTTGAGTACTTGACTTTACAACCTTAACATTCTTATAACCTAGTTTTTTGTTTGTATGTTTGCATGCAATTTATTATTTATATTATGGTAGCACCCAAAATGTGCTAGTTATTTTTAGAAACAGAGGAACTCATAGTCTCTGCTTTTTATTTCAAGATTTGGTTGAAGATTTGAGGCTGTCTCTTTCTTTAAATACCATGGAGCCGACAAATTCAACGATGGCACATGACAGATAAATGGGAAGGGTTGGACAAGTATTATACACACTCAGTTCCAGTTATATAGGCACCCACAGAATCTAATTGTTCTACTTGTTCAGTGATACAGTTTCGCATCTCTCTATTTCATCTATGTGTCTCTTAGGACTGGTTCATTTTTATCATAATCCCTAGCTTTAACATGGCCACTTGAAGATCAGACAGATCTCCATTCAACACTATGATAGTGTCTACATATCTGACTTCATTTAGCCCTTTCTCAATTGATTTTCAGACATTTTTCTTCAAAGTCCAGTGTCTGGAAGATATTTTCAATGAGAGTTTTGAAGAGCTTGTATAGAGATGGTAATCTTGAGTAGACATAATATAAAGCAAACGTTTCATTTTCATTTATGTTTTTCAAGTACTGAATGTTGCTTTCATCTATGCCTTAGCCATATAAGGCTTTTAATATGAAATCATTTTCCATTAAGTCAGAAGCTTTCTCATAGCTGATAAATGCCATATGTAATGAAAGACTATATTCATTTATCATCTATAGTAAATCATTTATCACACAGCAGAAATATATTTAGAAAAACCTAATCAAAGCTTTTCAGTTCTTCTGGCTGGTTAAAATCCAGCATAACAGAGAGATTGCTCAGTAACTAGGTTAAAACTTTTAGACATATAAATTGGATTTATTAGATGATACTCAAGTAGAGTTGGTGCCTTCGTATTACTGTGATTAGTGCATTGGAATTGCGATAGACTATAATGTTATTGTTTGGGTTTTAAATCTTTTTGTGTCTGAGTGCGTGTGGAACAGTTCTACAAACCTGCAGTGTGAACAATGAAAGTCTCTCTTGGCTTTTCTGTTTAATTACGTTTGAAAGCTGCAGGACTTTGGTTTTGGTAGCTGCTTGGCCAATATGCTATGATTAGAGCTGAACAAACAGTTGGCAGTGACAAATGTATTCATTGTGACTCTCTGATGTAAAGTGAGCTGAGATAGCACAGAGAGTAGGAAGTTGCAATTTACGGCTGGTATAGGTTAGCAGTAAATTACTGCCCCCTGCATCAAAGGGGAAGCAAAGAAGGAATTCTGTTTCTGAGGATTACATGCTATTCCTTGCCCTTATCTACTCAAATTTTTTTAGCTTTTGGTCACTGTGAGGATATCTAAATCACGGTAAATATTTCTTAGGCTTGAATTTTGTGCATGTGTCCAGTAAACTTCATCGTATGTGTCTCATCTCTTTTCTGGCACTAACATACTTAAGGCTAAATCCCAACTCAGTTTTTGCCTAATCTTTATTCTGACTTCACTTGATGTTTGCCTGAATGAAGACTTCAGGATTTGGCACTTAGTAAGTTATATACAGTATATCTCACACGGGAGAATAATTACTTCAACTTTGTTTTGGTGCAAACCTTTCATAATTACAACTTTCTGATACAAAGTCACAGCTTAATTTTTGTTCTGTGCCAATAATTGCAGCTGTCTCGTGACTGGCATTGAATCAGGTTTTAATTCTCAACAAGCGGTATTGGATTTTCAGTGTTCTATATGCCCACCATCAAACTATGAAGACAAGAGATGAGATGGTTCATCCAAAGTTCCTCATACCTACACTATTCCTGCCCAACAGAATGAGAAGGTGGAGGAGAGTTACTTATTCTGCTTGCATAATTATATTAACTATTATAAGGGATTATCTAAATAGAACTATCTTTTGGAGCTGGTTGGAATAGGAATACTGTTTCCTGTGAGAATTTTCAAGATTGTGTCATTTTAAACATTTCATTCTGATAATTTTGAAACATTTTGTTTCAATTTTAACCTTTATTTGGTTTTGTTTTTATGTTTTACTTTAACTTATTTCTAAACAAAGTTTGTGTTACACAAAAAAACCTTTTTTCTTTAGAAAAATATCAACAATTTCAAAACTTGAAACATTTTTTTTAAATTGGAAATTTATTGAAACTGACCCTTTCCTGCAAACTGTTTTTGGTTTTAACAAATCAGTATTTTCCAATGAAAGAATTTTTTCATTGAGCAATTCCCAACCATCTCTAACAGATAGATAGTTTTCCTGAGGTAACCCTTTTTACCAGTTAGTCTGACCATGAAATAGAATAATCAACTGTCAGAATAATGAAAATGAAATCAGCAGCACACAATGTATTGCATGTCTGAATAAATAAGACTATTCAATGCTTGTCTTCTGTACAACATTTTATCATATTAGAATATAGCGAAGACTAATTGAATTAGCTAACATGATGCTGTCTATGACTTTGCAGTGAATATAGGCAAGGGCAAGACACGTTCAATGTCATGTCAGCTAGACATGGTTAAAACCTACTGGGACCAGGAGTTATCCATGAGTAGATGACATAATGCTGAATTTGACTTGTCCTTGTCTATACTGCCTGCAAAGTCACAGTTAATACTGTGTCAGTTAATTACACTTTTGCAATCATGTTGTGATACAGTTTTGTAGTCAAGTCAAGTCCTAAGGTGCTTTCTTTATGGACAAGGTGGTCACAATCTGTGGTTGTTAGCTAGCTGTTTGTTCTTTCATTTCCCTTTCAATTCCTAGCTTTCATTTCAGAATGATGTGTTGCAATGATGTAGCCCTTTTTAACCTATTTATCCATTGAGATGTATTGTGAGCTAATAACTGATCTTCTAAGAAGTTGGCCAGTTTGTTCCCACAGCTCTTACCATTTCTTCTACAGATGACTTATTGTTGACATTTTAAATACTATCCAGTCTTGGCATATACTTCCCCATCTCATTCATTTTTTATGATGACTTGCCAAATGCCCAGCTCGGTCTGTTATACTTTTAATTTTCATATTTCCAGTCATGTTTTTATAGCAGATAAATTCAGTTCTATCCATTTTGAAGTCTTCTGCATGACAGCACACTAAATTACCACTCTCTAATTGTTGAACTCTTTTTCTTTTCATCCTCACCTCACTACTACCAATTACTGTACATACCAGCTGACTTAAGTCACGTCTGTTTTCTAATCATTTTAATCTGCTATGGTTTCTGCATTGATAGTGTTTGAGTGTAGTCTTCCAGAAAGAGCATTCTGCAGCAGAGTGGAGGCAATGTCAAAAAATTGTTACATTTTGTTTCTCTCAGACTGTGAAATTAGAGTTTTCATTGATAAAATATCGGATGGAAAAGAAAGGATAGAGTGAAGAGGAATTCATACCTTGAAATCACAGCATGAGGTGGTTCCGGAGCTTGGCTATCGTATGTGGAGTCTTTCATTTCTAGGTCACTAGTTCAAAATCCAGCCTCATTCATCTAGAACCAAAAGTTTAGTTTTGTTTTTGTTTTGAGTTGGTTTTTTTTAACCAGCTAATCGGCATTCAGTACATATAATAAATGAGCTGATGGTCACAGACAAGCTCCTATAGATGGATGTAATATCCCGATTCTGCAAGTTACTTAAGAATCTGCCTAATTTTAAGCGTGTAAGTAATCACACTGACTTAAATAGGACAATTAATGTGAATAGCTCTATTAACTTCAGTTGGGCAACTAGGATGCTTAAGTATCATTCAGAGCTACCCTGAAACACCATCTCATTTGGCATTAATTATCAATCTTTTTATTTGGCTATTTATCATACTTTATAAATATGTGAACTGGTCCATAGTCACCCATCCTGTAATCTAGGCACCCTGACTGAACAACACTTCACTTTGTTCCCCACAAAAATTAATGTAATAGAACAACCCAATGTGACATGTTTGTCAGTCTCATAAGACAGGCTAAGATGTAATGGATATTGAGCCTGGATTACATAGGTACCTATGTAGATCACCACCTCAAAATAGGGGGGAGAAATAGTGGAAGAGTAGTGTGGGGAATCTTGTCCTCTTGCTGCACCCAATTGTACCTGTTCAGAGGACTAAGGAAGGACTTCATTCATCAGGGCTCATAATTATGCACTTTCATGACTACTTGAGGTGAAATTAACTCCTATTCAGATAGCTAGCTTAAAGCTTATACACTTAAATCCTCAAAATAGGGCATAAGTGCTGGCCCTCTCTGCAGGAGTTTATTTTATCTTACGAGGAACTGGATAGCAAAAAAATATTATCCAGCGATAGATGTGATCACTGTACCACTGTGTTTGTTTCTCAGTATACAAATAATAATTGTAGGTTTAAAGGAACACTGGCACCATTCCCATAGTCCATTATTATTGTGTTATTAATTATTATTTATATCACCATAGAATCTAGGAGTACTAGTTATGGACCAGGACCTCATTGTGTGATGTGCTGTATCAACACAGAACAAAGAGAAAATCTATGCCTTAAAGAGTTTATAGTCTAAGTACGAGACAAGACAAAACAAATGTTCACAGCTGGGAGAGTACAAGTAAACAATGAGGCAGTATTGGTCAGCATGATAGACACTGGTGTCTGCACATCAGCAGCTTAATCATTCTCAAGTGTTTTTGTAGGCAGCATGGCAAAGGAGAGTTTTAAGGTGGGATTTGAACGTGGATAATGAGGCAGCTTTTACAAGGAGCATTTCCCAAGTGTGCTGGGGAGTATGGGAGTGTAGGAGATTGTGGCCATCCCTCTCCATCAGTCTTGGAAGAAGGCCATGTCTCCTCGCTACTGGCAGTGCTTACTGGGGAATTAGCAGTCTCTGAGGCCCTGGCCCTCTAGGCAGGGCCAAGAAGCAAGTAGTCCAGGGCTCTGGCCTGAGGCAGGGTAGAGCACCAGACTCTCTAGGGTTTCAGGCCCTCAGGCAGGGTGGAGCACCAGTCAGTCAGATTCAAAGGGAGGCCATGCCCCCTCACTACAGGGAGAAAACACAAAGTTCCTTGTCTGAAAATCTAACAAGTGGAAAATGAAGGCTGGCATCCTGAACTGATTAGAAGCAAACATCAACAGCTCACCAAAGAATGAGCGATATCTGCGGTGGGAATTGACCATGAAAGTGAATACAAGTAGTTTGTGTTTGATGCAATAGAGAAAAGGGAATCAGTGGAGGGATAGTCTAGAAGCAATATCAATCTCCAGACTTAAGCAAACACTCAGGCCAGCAGTGCACTTTGCGGCCTGTGTATACTGAATACTGTACATCCAACCAAAGGAATGAAGCCTTTCCTTAAGGGAGCACCAACGACTTGAGATCTAGTCAATTTGAAAAAAAAAATGTAGTGTCAGGTACTGCCCGTGCCCCTGCCAGCTTTTATGGTTTCACAAACATATTTTCTATTTGTAATTTTTTTTCTCACCCCATCCCTGTGTGAAAGACAGAAAGAGAAGCAAGAGAGAAAGGATAATCCAATCACTGGGAGAGAGGTTCAATTCCCTGCTTCACCACAGACTTCCTGTGTGACTGTGGGCAGGACATTTAGTCTCTCTTTGCCTTAGTTCCCCCATCAGTGTCAGAGGGGTGACAGAACTTCCCTGCATCATGGTTTTTGGAGAATAAATATATCTTAAAAAAAAAAATTCTGAGGTCCTCATTGCTAATCAGAGCCATGTAAGTATAACAGATGAAAATGAAGAAAGTATCTAGTCCAATGTTTGTTGAATTCAACAAAAGGGTTTATATTGAATTCAATGAGTATTGGACCCACAGTACACAAAATAAACAGGATTAGTTGCTTTGGTTACTTTTAAAAGCAGTACCTCTTTAGAGGAAAATGAGAGATGAGTGATTTTTAAGTCGATAGTGTCCATTTGGTAGCATTATATATTACCGTACATAACAGGAAAACCATATTTCTATAAACAAAAAAGGTGGGAGTCTGTCCTCCTGGCAGACTCCTGAAAAATCCTAAAGTCAGACCTTTGTCTACTAATGCTTTAGCTTTTATTAACATTTATGTTACATTTTACTTTCTTATTTGTGGAGATGCTCTACCAGATCCTGGACAATATTCTCAAGAATGTACCTTTCTTACTGCTAACTGAACTCAAGGTATCATAAGAGATGTAAGTATATGTGCATGGCTATATGTAGGGAAGAAAAAGGCATCTTCAATGCATGATGAAAATAGAAAGCACAGTTAGCAATAAAGGTTCAGTAATGTGGCCTTCAGGAATTATCTGTTAAAGAAAAGGCATTTTTCTCTTGTGTTATTACTATGGTAACTGCCTTTCCCCCTTACTGATAAATGTAAAAGGTTAAGTGAATTTAGTATTGGTGATAGGATCAAGATTGATAGCACTGGACACGAGTCACCTCTGTAGAGAACAAGGGCAGAACAGGCAGTGGGGGTGCAAACTTTCTGCCATCAGTCTGCCACAGAATGCATTCCAAACCTGTGGTGGATGTGCCACTTTTAGGGGTAAGAGTACTTAAGTGGTAAGAGACTGAACAGTCTCCACTTACCATTCAGTCCTTGGCTTTCCTGCTAAGACTGCCAACAATGTTAGTAGTTGTGATGGCAGATCTTAAGCTGTGGACTCCAACCTACTGGAGTGAACTGAGCCTACTCATTTTACATGGGCCACCAAATAGCCATCAAATGGAAAGGATTTCTAGTTGTTACCAGTATCGATGAGCATGGCTGGCTTTTTTTTTTTTTTTTTTAACTTTATTTAACTTAGATCCCAGATATTGACACCGAATCCCCTCTTCCTACTCCAATCTTCTTTTCACTGTGTACTCTGGCCAAGATTTTTTAAAAATAGAGCAATAGACTTCTAAGTCTATTTTTAGACATTGAAATAAGGACCTAATTTACAAAACATCTGAGTTCCCAAAAGCTGTCACTGAAGCCAAGGCCTTATCAATTGGAGCTGTAGGGTGTTCAGACGCCTTATGCATGTGTCTAAACACAGGTCCAATTTAAAAAAGTCTTGATCAATTGTTATTTTTTTGTTTTTGTTTTTTGGTTGGTTTTGTTTTTGCATCAACCAAAATAGCAGCATCCTTTTCTTGTTTTTTAATAGACCTTTTTTACAGTCAAGCCTGGTTGAAGTAACTAAATGTTGAAATTATACAGATCCTGAGATATAACCTATCAGCAGTCGCATTTCAGAGCTGCAGGATGAATTGTTATATATGCTGTTGTTTACAGCAACCGTGGCGTTAATGATATGTTTTAACTCATTGATTTCAAGGGTTAAAACTTAAAAAAAGATTTTGGTCTAAACTTCAGGAACGGTCTTTTGTTTTCTGGCTGCAATTCTCAACCAGCAAATACTTACCACCACAATTGTGAGCACAGAATGGTGCAGGTGCAGATGGTAGCAGTAGGATATCTTTATTTACAGGGACAATTGATAGATGTGCATTTGTTTTATTGGCCTTATCCCAAGCCACTGAAATCAATGGGAGTCTTTTTAATTATTTTAATAGGTATTCAACCAGGCCTTGCGCATGGAAGTTTCATAGGAGCCACGCTAGTTATTATTGGATATTCAATACTAATCTCTCAGTTCGACAAAAAGCTATACATTGTAGTTTGGATAGTATACAGATGTACTCTGATGTATTCTCAAAGGTGATTCTCCCACTGATTGGTTTATTATTAATTATAATAATGACAATAGAGCATGATTCCTTAATTACATTTTTTTCTTAAAGTAAACCATACTTTAGGAATAATTTTATTCCCAACATAACTAAAAATAGAAGCATCTGAACTGATCTAGTAAATGGTCTCTAAATCTAGACTAAGTCAAGTGTTGGAATTTGGCATCAGTGACCATTTCCTGATGTGCAGCATCTAGTTTTGTAAAATCAAAAGTCCTTTTGCCAATTTTAACACATTCATAACCAGATTCTACTGAAATCATTTAAAAATGGATTCTGATGATGATGATCACAATGGAGTAGCATGTTGAAATCACTGTGGCACTTTAGTAGTACGTCCAATGTGAGCAAGTGTGGGAAAATATGCCATTTAACAAGTAATGTATCTTAGTTAGGGCTAACTGTTATCTTCAGAATATGTACCTTTTTTGCAGTTTCATTCTGCTGGGAACAAGGGACTGTTCTCTTCTCTAGGGACAGTTCATAATCAGAGATTATCTGACTTTTTAAAAAAATCTAAACAAAACAAATCAGTTTTTTTCCCCATCAAAACAAAATTACATAAGAATTGTATTGTCTTGTCTTCATTTCTTAATATTTCAGAAAAATATAGCCATTTCATTCATGGACGTGTGATGGGACACTGCCAATACATTTAATATAAGATTGTGAATCCTTAATTAGCTAAAATGTACCACGGTGATGTTTTGGGGATCACCCAGCCCAGTAAGGAGGTCTGTCACTTCCTGCCCTGTAAGATTAGGGACTGTCATGCTGTGGTTCAGATGCCAGCCCATAACCATAAGATCTCACCAGCTGGGTTATACTTGTACGGGGGATACCAATGGCCCCTCTAGTCCCAAGTATCCCCAAATTTGCCCTCCCTGAGTTCTTAGGTACCAGTCACTTGGACCATTCCCCTGTGGTTTGTTGCCTCTGAAGGCATGAAGCCAGTGCCTCAGTTATCCATTCATAAAGGTGAGGTGCACACACTCCACACAGATTGCATACCAGAGGCCTGCTTGGGATAAAAATAAAACTTTTTTTTTATAGAAAAGACCCAGATTCCAAGATGAAATAGTAAGGGGAAAGCAAACATATACAAGTTATGCAGTAAATAAACATAAAGACACAACCTCAGGCTTTACACTTGCCTATTAGATAAAATCCCTTTTCTAATTCAAGTTACCTATTGCCTTTGAATGGTTTCCTGCATATGCCCCTAGCTATAGGGGGGAATCCACCATTCCTGGACAACTTCCCACCTGGAGGCTGTCCCCCAGTTTCTTGATGAAAACCTCGGCTTCAAGGCTCTTTTTAAAAAGGCTTTTTTCCTTTTTCTTTTTCTTTTTTTCTTTTCTTTTCTCCTGGCATGGCAACTCATGGCTATTCAAACTGGGGAAGTGTCCTCTTGACTTGATAGCTGGGATGTTCATTTCATTAACTTTAATGGTTCACCCCTGTCCTTTCCTGGGCTGGACAATGGGTGGGCAATTGAAGTTGGTTTCGGATAAACTACTAAGTTGGGAGGTGCCCCTCCATGCCTGACTGCTCACTGCTCTGCTGTGAAGTAGAGCTAAGGTTTATGAGCATTGTTTCTATATACACAAATATATACATTCATAGCCATAGTCTGTGTACATATTGCATAATGACTACCAAGTTCTGAACATTACAAGCTTTCATAAAAGGCTTTCCTCAATACACTTTTGTGGTACAATAACACAGCATGCAATCAGATGGTTCAACTGATCATTTGGAGGGGTTAAACCTTCTGTTTTCTCTTGGGGTGCCTGGACCCTGATGATCACAATCACATATCTGTTTGTTTAAAATATATATATCCTGTGTTCAAAGAGAATGTGGAAATAATTGTATATAAAAACACATACAAAAACAAATCAACTGGGACTTCTGTATAATAGTTATTCCCTCCCATGCAGTACTGCAGAAATACAGAGAAAGATCTCCACACAATCATTTTACCCCACTTATTTCCACCTCCATTATTTCAAAGGAAGGCTGGAATGTAGAATAAGCTTGACAGCATGCCTTGAAAGTTGTCAAAATTGTGCTGTGTCAAGTCAAGGAGTTAAATGAGTTCTTGGGTCATCTGCCTCGTTTGCCTCCTGTTTAACCCCAGGAGCTGTTAGCTTGAATGCCTCAAGTGACCTTAGCTGCCGTGATGTAGCTGTGTCCAAAGACATGGTGTAGTTACAGCTTTCCTGCCAAGAACAAATGGAAGTGGGGTGTGGGAAGTGATCTGGGCTGCTGCTGAGATGTTGACATCCAGCCACCACGTAGTGATTGTGAACTTGAATAGCATAAAGGTGGGAAGGCTCCCTCAATCAAGGCAGCTGATCTCAACTCCATTTTCTTCAATTGCTTCCCCCAACATTACTTCAGTTTTGTCTGACTTGAGCTTTATCCAGCTGGCTGTCATCCAAGCCACAATCTCCATTAGACCCTGAAAGAGCCAGTGAACTGCACTGTCTGAGTCTGAATAAATAGAGACATAGAGCCGTGTGTCATACGTAGGCTGGATGCACTGCAGTCTGCAGGAGTTCACTATCTCCTCTAACAGACTCATTATACACCTCTACCCTAATATAACGCTGTCCTCGGGAGCCAAAAAATCTTACCGCGTTATAGGTGAAACCGCGTTATATCGAACTTGCTTTGGCCTCGAGCATCTCCGTTATTAATAGTCAACAAATAGCCCCACCCCCTATCTGACCCACACCTACTTCCCACCCCCTGACTGGCCCCTCAAAATCCCCGACCTATCCAATCACCCCCAGGACTCCCATGCTGAGCCACGCGCCGCACCAGGACGGGTGCTAGAACCCAGGGAGCCAGTGCATGGAAGCGCTCACACCTGCTCAACCAATCAGCTGGGGCGAGTCCCGCGGGGGCAGGGCAGGGGGAACTGTCCCGGCGGCCACTGCCCTGTCCACGGAGCTCACCCAGCCCAAAGCAGCGGCTGAGCCCACGAGGGGGAGCAGGGTGGGCAGCCTTGCCCAAGGTGCCCACGTGCGCCTGTTCCCTGTGCCCACGCGGTGCCGGGGAAGGGTGAGTCATCGGTGGGCGGCTTCTGCCGTGTGTGCCCGCACTCAGCCTGTTTCAACTCCTCTGCAGAGCCCCATGCAGCCCGTCTCCAGTGAGGATGCTGCGGCCAGTTGCCCACCGGGGCGCATGGAGCCCCTGACTGCGGGCAGGTAGTGTGGCACACTATGGACCTGGAGAGCCCACCCGGCGCTGCTGCGAGCGGGGCGCAGCCTGCCAGCCAGGTCCACTGTGTGCCGAGCCCTCCAGTGCCAGGACAGAGGCACCTGCACGGTGCCGTCTAGGACGGACACCTCTCCCTGCCCTGGAGCCACAACTTCCCTGTATGGACCTGTCTTCCCCAACTTCTCAGCGCTGGCTGGAGGCCATGTGATGTTCCCCTGCTCTGCAGCTCCCTTCCTCGGGCTGTGGCTCCCCCCTGCTCTCTGACCCCCCCTCCTTCTGAGACCCTCTGCCCCCTTATCCAACCCCTCAGCCCCAGCCCGGCACCCTTAACACACTGCTCAGAGCAGCATGTCGGAGCCTGATGCGCTGATCCGCCGGAGTGTGCCACGCCTCCCCCTAGAGCGCTGCTTTACGGTGTTATATCGAAATTTGTGTTAAATTGGGTCAAGTTATATCGGGGTAGAGGTGTACTTTGAACCGGGGGGTGACAAAATGGTACCCCGACATAAAAGAACACTCAGAGCATATGAGCAATCATCCAGTAACACCCTCTCAGTACTCAAAGAGGGGGGAAAAAAAGGGAATGTTAAAGACAGTATCAGAAATATAGTAGACTCAAATACTATATTCATAGCACTTAGAATAATGTATTTTAGCCTATGCAGATGTTAGCTAGACTAGGGTCCATATCCTCAGCTGATGTAAATCAGTGGAGCTCAGCTGATGGCATTGGAGCTATGCTGACTTATGCTAGCTGAGGATCTGGCCCTAAGTGGCCAAAGAAAGACCTGAAGGAAGATGGGCCCTTTAGAAACACAGCAACTGGAATCCTATAAATAAACTATATATTTAGATAATTTGATTAAGCTCTAATGGCCTGTTGACATTATGTTCCCCTCTCTCATCTCGGGTTCAGATGTAGCAGCTATGTACTACATTCATACAAAACTTCAGCACGATCAGCAATGTTTCTATACTCAAATCCAGCAAACAAAGTAATTCACAGTATATATCTCTCCTGCCCCCTCTCCACCCCGGGCCAAAATTAATAGCAATTCAAGCAACAGGAAAAAACACGTGCATGCACAACACACACAAACACACCCCACTTCAGGTCTGTTTATTTAAAATATATAATGACATCAAGCAGGACAGCATTGTGCCCACATTCACAAGACAAAAAGAATAAGAATATCTACCTCTAATCAGTAGATCATCTTCTTCTTTCATATGGCTGGTGTAGGTAGCAATTATAATTCCATCAGTAGATCTCAAAGCATGTTACAATGGAGGTCAGTATCATCATCCTCATTTTACGGAGACAGGGGAGTTGTGAAATGACTTGCCTAAGGTTACGCAGCAGGCCAGAGGCAGAGCTGGGAACAGTATCCTGAATCCCAGGCTAGTGTTCGGTTCACTATAACATCCTGCTTCTCTTGGGAAGGGCTTGTCTACATGAGGAAATATATTGGCCTAGAAAGGCACTCTTATTAGGGTATCAGTGTGTCTACACAGGTAGTTATACCAGAATATATATAGCAGTAGAATTATACTGCTATTGTTATGCTGGTAAATTTTCCTGTGTATAGAAAAACCCTAAAACACTGAAGTCTCTTCAAACAAAACCATACCAAGTAACTCTTTCTTGCAGACTTTATCTGTTCTTTTCTACAGATATAGAGTTATAGTTTGCACCGTGATGTGGCCATTTTGTACTGCAGTTACAATGCATAGTAGCTCTATAGGTGAGGTATCTGGCCACAAGAGGCACATCACAGGGACTTTCTAGTGGTGTAGAGGCAGTGTAACAACTCTTGTTCCTGCCACTGGAGTAGCTGTAGAAAAAGTGGGCTTCCCTTCCATGTTGGTGGATGCAAAGCAGCCTGCCTATCTTGGTCACCTGCTGAATAACATCCTAAAGTCAGGAAGGGCTGGTGCCCCCAAAGTATTGTCTCTTCATCAGTCTTCCTATAGAACTCTTCTGTTCTTTTGAAATGTGTCATGTTCATCTGTGATTTTTCTTTGTGCACCACCGAGACTATAGTCACTAACTTTAGAACTTGTTTGTCTGCCAGCAATGCCAAGAGACTGACATTCATAAAAACAAACAAACATGTTTCACCTACAGACTGTGTGGTGGGGAATTCCCTGGACCATCCACAATGATGCACTGGTGGAAAGGATTGACTCTGAGGAAAGCTTCAAGAGAGTTCTTTTGTCACTAATCAGAAACACTAGAAGAGGTAAAAGTTCTAAATAAATAAAATGCTATTGCCTATGGCAGGTTTTTTCCTGTTATAATTTGGTTCATTGAACTGATTCACTAAATTCTGAGTACTGCATATAAATCATAGCAGAGTATGTTTCTGAAAATTAGTTATGTGAAGACAGACACTCTTTAGTGTTAGTAAAGTAACAAATCCACCAAATTAGTTGAAAGAATGAGGAGTACTTGTGGCACCTTAGAGATTAACAAATTTATTTGGGCATAGGCTTCCGTGGGCTAAATTCCACTTCATCAGATGCATGCAGTAGAAAATACAGTAGGAAGATATATATACACAGAGAACATGAAAAAAATAGGGTTTGCCATACCAACTCTAACGAGACTAATCAATTAAGGTGGGCTATTATCAGCAGGAGAGAAAAAAATGTTTGTAGTGATAATTAGGATGACCCATTTCAAACAGTTGACAAGAAGGTGTGAGTAACAGTAGGGGGGAAATTAGCATGAGGAAATAGTTTTTACTTTGTGTAATGACCCATCTACCTCCAGTCTTTATTCAAGCCTAATTTACTGGTGTCCAGTTTGCAAATTAATTCCAGTTCTGCAGTTTCTCGTTGGAGTCTGTTTTTGAAGTTTTTGTGTGTGGAAGAATTGCGACTTTTAGGTCTGTAATTGAGTGTCCAGGGAGGTTGAAGTGTTCTCCGACTGGTTTTTGAATGTTATAATTCTTGATGTCTGATTTGTGTCCATTTATTCTTTTACGTGGAGACTGTCCGGTTTGGCCATGTACATGTCTGAGGGGCAATGCTGGCACATGATAGCATATATCACATTGGTAGATGTGCAGGTGAACGAGCCCCTGATGGTGTGGCTGATGTGATTAGGTCCTATGATGGTGTCCCTTGAATAGTTATGCGGACAGAATTGGCAATGGGCTTTGTTGCAAGGACAGGTTCCTGGGTTAGTGTTTTTGTTGTGTGGTGAGTGGTTGCTGGTGAGTATTTGCTGGGTTGCGGGGCTGTTTGTAAGCGAGGACTGGCCTGTCTCCCAAGATCTGTGAGAGTGAGGGATCGTCCTTCAGGATAGGTTGTAGTTCCTTATGATGTGCTGGAGAGGTTTTAGTTGGGGGCTGAAGGTTGGAGGCATGTAGGTAAGTATAGCGGTCAGTAGGTTTCCGGCATAGAGTGGTATTTATGGGACCAGTACAGTATTAATAAGCGATGGTCACATAAACACCACCCTATACCAGAAACCTACTGACTGCTATACTTACCTACATGCCTACATGCCTCCAGCTTTCATCCAGACTACATCACATGATCCATTGTCTACAGCCAAGCTCTAAGATACAACCACATTTGCTCCAATCCCTCAGACAGAGACAAACACCTACAAGATCTCTGTCAAGCCTTCTTAAAACTACAATACCCACCTGCTGAAGTGAAGAAACAGATTGACAGAGCCAGAAGAGTACCCAGAAGTCACCTACTACAGGACAGGCCCAACAAAGAAAGTAACAGAACGCCACTAGCTGTCACCTTCAGCCCCCCAAACTGAAGCAAATACTCACCATCAACCACACACCACACAACAAAAACACTAAGTCTGTCCACGTAGCTATTCAAGGGACACCATCATAGAACCTAATCACATCAGCAACACCATCAGGGGCTCGTTCACCTGCACATCTACCAACATGATATATGCCATCATTTGCCAGCAAATGCCCCTCTGCCATGCACATTGGCCAAACCGGACAGTCTCTACGCAAAAGAATAAATGGACACAAATCAGACATCAAGAATTATAATATTCAAAAACCAGTTGGAGAACACTTCAACCTCCCTGGAGACTCAATTACAGACCTAAAAGTCACAATTCTTCAACAACAAAAAACTTCAAAAACAGACTCCAATGAGAAACTGCAGAACTGGAATTAATTTGCAAACTGGACACCATTAAATTAAGCTTGAATAAAGACTGGGAGTGGATGGGTCATTATACAAACTAAAAACTATTTCCCCATGCTAATTTTTCCCCTACTGTTACTCACACCTTGTTGTCAACTGTTTGAAATTGGCCATCCTGATTCTCACTACAAAAGTTTTTTTCTCTCCTGCTGATAATAGCCCACCTTAATTGATTAGTCTCATTAGAGTTGGTATGGCAACCCCCATTTTTTCATGTTCTCTGTGTATGTATATATACACACTACTGTATTTTCCACTGTATGCATCTGATGAAGTGGAGTTTAGCCCACAAAAGCTTATGCCCAAATAAATTTGTTAGTCTCTAAGGTGCCACAAGGACTCTTCATTCTTTTTGCTGATACAGACTAACACGGCTACCACTCTGAAACAAGTTTGTTGAGACTCTGTGACTAGCATATTCTGCTACTTAAGAAGCCAGCTAACAGCAGTTCTATTTATTGTAGTTATTTACCCCTGTTGGTACGTGGGCTTCTTTTTTGTTCCTTGTTTTTCTTGATGCTAAGGAAAGTTAAAATGTGGGTCTTGTGACCAAGGTCTTATCCTGAGTTCAGATTCATTGGTGTACTCTGGCTTCTTTGTGCTGTTCTAGTGAGCACAAAGAAGCCAGAGCACCATACATTCAGTTTAACTGACTGTTTAGCCTGAGTGTATGGCTATTTTGCATTGTTGGTGTGGTAGAAAGCAGCTGACTCATACAAGTTAATCTGGTCCATGGTTCCTCTGGCAAGTGTAGAAAGGATCTAACTATGATAAACTGATTCCTGAGATTGTGCAATCAACTAGAGTCTTGATTCACCCCTTTGGCGAAGAATATACAGTTTGCACAGCTGACATCTGTAGGATTAGTATCACAAGGTAGTTATTCACTGCTGGAAAAGGGCAGTATTGCTACTGTAAAGAACAGCTTTAGTTTATGTCGGAGGCCTTTGGAACCTGCTCAGATGGTGCATTAAATCAGTATATCTCTTGGGCACTCCGAGCCCTGCCCCTCTCTGACAAGCCCTGCTCATTTTTCTGACCCTAGCTGGCTCTGTGTCCCTGTGATGGAGTGGGGGTTGCTGGTAACTCTGCCATTCATCCCTGTTTTCTGGCAAATGTATCACAACTTGTTGCCTGCAACCTTGATTTAGCTGTAGACAGTAGACAGTGAATTAAATGCTATGTCTCACTTAGCTATAGCACATTACAGATTAATTTATAAAACAGTTCAGCCCTATCTACACTCTCCAGGGAAGTGTGATGTATCCATGCTAGCAAGGAACATATTTACAAATATGGCTCCAGCGAGTGTGGTTAGACAATAATGCCGCAGACATGGCCCAAGTGCAACAGCAGTCTCCTTTGAAAACTGATAGTTTTTT
The DNA here is from genome assembly GCF_013100865.1 of Trachemys scripta elegans. Lineage (NCBI taxonomy): Eukaryota > Metazoa > Chordata > Testudines > Emydidae > Trachemys > Trachemys scripta. The sequence continues at coordinate 71,455,742 of NC_048304.1, forward strand.
TGTAACTTCTCTTTAAAGCCCAAAGTTTCCTCTCAGGAAGAGAATAATACTTACTCCGTGTCTGTATTCAATTGTATATACTGTGGTCTGATATTAAGATCAAAAGAGAGGATTAACCCAGGTCAGCATCCTTCATTGCTATGGCACTCTCTCATAACTGTTGTTGTTTTAGGTGCTGTCACCCTTCCTCCTACTTCTTTTAATTTCTCTTGCTTTCTGCCATACATACACAGTGAGAACAGATTGCCTGCTGTCTGAGCTCCCGCAGCCCAATGCCCATGTTCATTCCCACAATTAAGAAAAATATCCTTTCCCCCCCCTTAACAATTTGCTTGTTAAATTTGGTTACATGAGCCCTTTATAAAATAATCTAGTTAATTCTGAGACTTGAGTGAGCATCTGCATCACAATGCTGAGATGTTTCCGCAGTCTCATGAAAGGAAACATGCCATTTCCATCTACCCTTCTTGATATACACTTTGTGATGAGACCCCTATAATTTCTGGCAAGCCAGCTATAATAATTATCTGATTTGGAATTTAAATAGTATATTTATGTTGTAATTCTGTAAGGATGGTAGTGGGTGTAAACCTAATTTTATGAGTGCTAACTCCTTCACAGATTTTGACATAACTTAGCATTGCTCATACAAATCACTCATGATATAATGCTATCATCTCAGAAAAAGCCACCCACAGCCAAAAATATGGGTATGCAATATGTTTTCATGAGTCAGATGCTTACAGCACTCTATCCGTCCTAACTGTTTTAGAAACCCTTTCCCTTTCTTCTTATATCATGGGTGAAATCTTGGCCTCGCTAAAGTCAATGGTGAAATCCAGGGCCAGGATTTCACCCCCTTTCTTTAAGTAGTAGCAACAGGGGATTCTAGCTTTCAGACTATGTGCAAAATAGGAAACTATGCTTTCTGGTTTAAGTCCTAACTAGGTTAGATTTCTTTTGTACAACCCAAGGCTGCATAGAATTGTAGTTCACTGCACCTTATTTATTCTACTCAATTCATGTTCTCTCAAGCCAGAGATGACATATTCTGTGTGGTAAATAAAACATTGATCAGATATTATAGACCACCGGGACAATTCCTCAAATAGATTTGTGATTCTTGGCTTTGAGAATAAATACATATCCCATAATAACTACTACTGTTTAGATTTCCATGATGTAATATAAAATGTGATATACCATATCCAGCAGAAATTCTAATGTGATTTTTTCTCACTAAGACTACTGCTGAGTGTGTTGTTTTTGATACTTTTGAAGATATGAGGAAGCTTACACTGGCTTGGCTATCCTGGGTATATTTAGCCTTTGCTTTTCACTAGTAGTAGGTACTACTAATTCATTCTTTTAAATTAGGATGCTTCCAGTTTATGAGGTAATAACCTTGTCATGGGTTTATAAAAATCCAACCCTCTGGCACTGACTCTAAGGGTACGTCTATACTTACCCGCTGGTTCAGTGGCAAGCAATCGATCTTCTGGGATCGATTTATCGCGTCTTGTCTAGACATGATAAATCGATCCCGGAAGTGCTCGCCATTGATGCCAGTAATCCTGCTCCGCGAGAGGAGTAGGTGGAGTCGACGGGGGAGCCTGCCTGCCACGTGTGGACCAGCGGTAAGTACCTTTAAGTTCGAACTAAGATACTTTGACTTCAGCTATGTTATTGATGTAGCTGAAGTTACATATCCTAATTCGAACTGGGGGCTTAGTGTGGACCAGCCCTTAGAGATTCCCATTGATGCTCATATGTATGTCTTTGGCTCAAGGTATGGCTATTACTGCATTAATAGGGAGCATGCATAAATTGTTATACAGAAATGTGTATTGTGTCCTCTGCATTCTGATTGGCTGCTATAATTTCCTTTGCTTTGACTGAATACTCTTTTTCAGAATTTTCCTTTTATTATGCTTAAAATAAATATGTCTGCCTCAACTTCTGATCCCTTTCCGACATCTCTTAAACCCAGTCTTCACAATATCTTTCCCTGTTCCTCCTCGCTTCTTTAGGTCCTTTCTTCTTTAAGAAAGGTTAGCTGTGCATCTTACTTCCACCCAGCGTAATTCTTTTTTTCAAATTACATTGTATTACAGTACCTGGGTTAGGTGGGGATCAGAAATCAGTTTAAGGTAGACATGTTTGTTGTGATCATATAGATGGGGATTTCTGAGGGCAGTAGCTAATTAAAGGGTAGGATTTTCAGAGTATACTTTCACTTTGTCAAATAATGGCTGTTATTCTGAGTTCAGGGATTTGCATACTATACTATTACTAAGAAATAACTAGAGTTATTTTAGTAAATGAAGCCCTCTCAGCTAATAAAAGTAGAGGGAGTAACATATTTGAGAAATATCTATAACAAATTCCTGTGCTAATGTTGAATGACATATATATTTCAGTATCATTTAATATTAATATTAATATTAGATTACATGGGGAAGGTAGTTTAAACAGGGAGAATAAACAGTAGGATCTTTTATGCTATAACATATGTGCATATGTGGTGAGTGTGAACAGGGAGAATACAGAGGAAAAGAAACTGGTACTCATACCACAGTGGGAAATATATTTTAGCTGTAAAGGATTAGCAATAGAAACTTCGACAACCTTTTGGCGCGCTTGTATTTTCACACATTGGATATCTTGGGAGACTTCCACAACAATATAATGTAGGACCTGGAGTACATGATCATAGAGAAAGAAGACTGCCAATAGAAAGATGGAACAGCTAACCTGCTGAATCTTGCCATAATTATCAAAATTATGCTTATTTTAAAAGAAGGGAGAGGGCTGGGGGTATTATTTGCAAGATTTTCAATACTTTGCCAGACAGTTTTACTTGTTATTCTTTTTTCATAGTATTCTGAATGTAAGTCATTCCCTTTTCAATTTGTTTTGTTTTCTTCTAATTTCTAGGCATAAACAATTACTTCGGATGAAATCCAGAATGTAGAAATAGATAAATTCATTTCCTTAGTTTACTTCAGGGAACAAAGGATGAAAACTGAACTAGGTTTTGTTTAGTAAGGCCCTAATTCACCAAAGCACTTAAGCATTTGCTTAAGTCTATTCATATACAGCAAAGCTCCTTAGACTATACATAAGTGATTTGCTGAATAGGGATGGAGTTCAGCATGTGTTCTAACTGCTCTGCTGAACTGAGTCTTACATACAGATCAGTGCTTTTAGTTCTGTGTAATCTATTTCTTCTGCCACCTCCATTTTTTTTATAGGCATGCTTAACAAACCCTTGCTTGTTACATAATAAAATAGTCACCATTGGAACAGTCTATTTCATCTAAGTATTTTCAAGATTTCTTTCCCTAATCATGGCTTTCAAATACAGCCATAAATATAATGTTGATCATTTCCACAGCTTGTTGGCCATATTCAGCCAGCTTATTTGGATTTATTTGAACTTATTAATGTGACATATGTGTGATTTTTAAATGGAACCTTTCATTTGTCACTTTCTTAAAGTCATACTGCCAATTAAGAGTGTTATGTGCAGGCATAGCAAAGATGATGGGCACAGTTACCAATTTAGAAGCACCGTGGCTGTTTTAGCATGGATTAGAGTGCCACAACATCATCAAGTTTCATTATCTTTTACTACTCTAACTGTCAAATGAGAGTATAAAGTGGGTCCACAAATGGTTATTACTTTTTCTGCCTTTCCACAAAACTTGATTGCAAAGGTTTCAAGATTGGTGTAATATTCATATTAGATCAGGTCTCATTGCTACTTGCAACATGACAAATCTTAAATTAAGCATTTTAAATAATTTGTAAGACATAAGCTACAGCTAATAACTCCTTCTTAAATATTGTTTACTTTTTGTAAGGCTGTTTTATGTATGTTAAATAAACTAGTATATGCTCAGTGTGATATGCCTATGAACAAATTTTTTTTTAAATTATGAAAGTACTGAAAATATATGACTAATTTGATATGTTATATCAACCTGTGCAAGAAAGTGAAGATGAAATGGCTAATTCTATAGACTAGTCCATGTAAATTCAATCAAGTTGAGAGTGTTGCACTTCTCTGTCTCTGAGAGCCCAATGGATTTGTATATTAATCCTGACAGAGAAACAATGAGAAATGTCCACTAGAGAGTTGTTAAATGTGGAGGCTGCACCTTTATTAAAACAATTAGCTAATGGGGAGCCCTCACCACCACCACCTTCTCAAACTACCAAGCATTGCTGTTCCAGTGTGGACTTCAATTGGGCACCAATGGCCCTGGGTTCTACCAACATGAGGATGGTATGAGGGCAATGCCCCCTTTCAACACCCTCAGGCCTAGCCAGGCTCCCAACCCATTCCTCTCCAATATGCAGGAGATAGGATGCATGAGATGAGGTGAGCCACATGCTGCATGAAACCTACCACCTCACCACAATGTTGTGCTCTGGGTCTGGGCCCAAGAAGCCCATTGGACCCTTTTCTAACCTACCAACTATATTGGTAACCATCCAAAGTTCCGGCTAATGTAAATAAAATCCCCAAACCAGACCTCTGGGATGGAAAATGGAGGGGAAAAAAAGCCACACAGCAGATTGCCAATTTTGCCATATTGGAAAAATCCTTTCCAGACCAGAAAGGAAAGATTGGAGATCAGCCTAGCCACCCAGAATCACAGGATGTCCAGAATACGTGATAAGACTGGGAAAGGGTATTCCTGGGACAGAAACCCCCAAATGGCTATCTGCCTCAACAGCAAGCAATATCCAGCCACCACCCTTCTGCTCTGGCAAGAGCCAATCAGCTGGTCCATCTCAAACCCTGTCCAACAGCATCAAGAATGGGGTGGGACATGCTCCATTTCCCTAATGCAATGTGAGGTATAGCCTCCCCCACTTCCCAAACAGAATGGGGAAGAAGGGGGATGTGGGAAGAGGGAAAAAGAAAGAAGGAGCACCTTCCCCCTCTCTCTTACACCCCCACAGACTGCAGGCATCAGGAGGGGACAGTGAGGAGGAATCAGTGGGAGGAGTATATACAGTGTTTGCTCCAGCTGCTCCTGGCTGAGATTTCCCTCTCTGTCCCGCTGGGAGCGGTGGTGTTTCCATTGCTTTGGGCCTCATCAAAGACTCACCCTAGCTAGTGAGATGAGTATTTGTAGAATATGGCCATGCTAAATATAATTTTGCAACTTTCAGAGAATAGATTTTCAGTTTAATAAAATATGTATTTTTACTAGGTAATATGACTACATTTACTATCGTAGAATGACAGTAAGAGTGGCAAATACAAATGATTTTCAAAAGGCTAATAGAATGTGTTGCCACTAGTAAAAAAAACAGCACCACTTCTGTGGGTTATTTTGGTACTTGGATATGAGACGTGCCAAATAAACAAGTTCAAGAGTGCAGTGCTTGTAAAGTTGTTAGAGTCTGCTGTTCTCTTACATGAGTCACTTTATGGTCCCTCGGGGTTGGAGGTTAAAAAAAAAACATACTCTGAGTCCTCCCTCTTCTGTTCTTAGGAACAATGCTCATTATTCAATTATTTGTGACTCAGCAATAGCATTCTACATTATACAATTTTACCATGTTTGAACACAGTTGTGAAGAATCCAGATCATTGACACAATTAATAGATTCTTAGATTTTAAAGTCAAAAGGGATCATTGTGATTGTCTAGTCTGACCTCCTGCATAACAGTAGCCATTGGACTTCCTGTACTAATTGACACTAGGGTAAGTGGAAAGCAGGTCAAATTGTATTCAGCATCATGTCAGTTAACTGGGATTAAACCCTGGTCCCAGTAGGGAATGACTTGTCCTGCTCTCAACTGATTGCAAAGTTGAGTCGTCTAACTCAATTCTTCACAGCCATGCTCACATGCTCAGGTGCAGTAATGTATAGTAATTTTCCAATCTAGACAAGTCCAGGGAGGTTTTGAGGTAGCTCAGAAAGAGATAGAAGCTTTGAAATAAAAATATCCTTTGACTTTCTTTTGGATTCTCTAAATTTATATTGAGTTTGAGTCTGGTATGAATGTTTGAAGCACAGATGTACTCTCACATATTCTGTAAATGTGGTATTCTAGCCTCAGATATTAGGAGGTACCTGTCTCACTGAAACATAAATGTATTAACCTAAAAGCAGCATTTTAGATGCCACTTCCAATTTCAAAAGGCAGTTCCTTAAGGAACCATGAGCAGAAACGTTATATTGTGAAGGAGCCAAGGCTGCTTCCTGAACGCTGTCATATGAGTTAAGATGCTGTTTTCTTACTCTTAGCCAAGGTGTCAATACTAAGATGAGTGTATTGTTTACATCACATCCAGATGCTTTGGTGATGCAGAGGCCTCATTGCTGTCATTTATAAGTCCTTGCCATTACCCTCCCCCGCCCCAACTAATAAATAAATTAAAGGCAGGATTCTGATTCCCTTATTCAAATTGAATAGTAACCTATTCCACAAATAGTCACACTGAAGTCAATGGCATTAATGTGGAGTAAGGACCTATTCAGTGTGAATAACAATATTAGAATCTGACTATAAAATAAATAAAAGTGTGTTGAGGCAGCAGACATTTTGGCTTGCATGCTCCAGTTGGGTGAGAGATAAATATTGCCCAAAGACATGCTACCCTTTAGGCATGGCAAGAAAGGACCTTAAAATTAATGACTAGATAAATATTCATTCTTTATTAGGACACCCAAAGACTGAGAAGTTGTAAATGTGCCATCTGGTACAAGACCAAGGCTCTATAAACCTGTGAAAAAATGTAATAATAATTTATTTTACTGCATATAATTGCTTTTTTACTGGAGTTAAGAAAATCATGTTTAAATGTTTTCTTTTGATATAAAATGATCAAGAACTATTCAGGGGAAGCTTTCTTGAAATAGAGACTATTTTATATCACCCAATTTATTTACAGCAATAAGCTGCTTCTGTAATGGTTCAGATTATTAGAAACATGTAAGTCCTTTGCAGCATTGCCAACAATGTTTCTAGTTGATGTGATGTCTTGAAATTCACTTTTTACTACCACATGCGTATGTTTGTCATTTATCCCCTTTTTCTCAGGTGCAAAGAGGGCTACCAAGGAGTCCGCTGTGACCAATTTTTGCCGAAAACCGACTCAATCTTGTCAGATCCAAGTATGTCAAATATTTTTCTGCTGTTTGATCACATGCTGGAGGCAACTCTTGCCATAAGAGATGACCCTTTGCCTATTGTTGGAGATTCTATTATGGCCAATTTCAATTGCTTTTAAAAAATGGTATCCCTTTAGTATAAGACTTATAAATCTTGTTGATCAGGTAATTTTTGCTGGAAAAAATTACATACCCCTATAAGTGATTTTAAAAAGAAAAGGGGGATCTATAGCAATAAAACATATTGGATCAAAATCTCAGCTGGTGTAAATCGGCAAGTTCCATTGACTTTGATGGAATTGTGCCTATATTCACCAGCTGAGGAGCCTAACCTTTATTTTTTGTACCCTTTTGTTTTGTGCTACTAGTAAAACAACAGGATTCCAAAGGAACAAAAAAGATGAACTGAAAAGTACAAAATTTTATATTCCTTAAAGCACAACATTAAACATTTAGAAAAAATATGGTGTCTTTACCACAATGTGTCCCCAGGCTCACATGAAGTTGTATTTCACTTGTGGAGTAAGGCTCTACCTCCCAAGAGCAAAATGGACAGAATGTAGCACTATATTATACCTCCTCTTGTATGTAAAAGCACCAGACAGGCACATGTTTATTTTTTTGTTTTGTTACTGATTTTCATTCTGTTTGAATAAGGATGTATGTAAAATATTGTAGCAGAACAAGGCATATTTCCTAAAAAGGGATCCCATTTAACAACTAGCACCAAATTATTCATCTAATTTTCTTAGCTGCTTTTTCTTAAAGAAAAATAAAAAAAGGCATAAAACAAAGGGTCATGTCCAATCCCTTATTACTTGCTTATACTCGGAAAAAGTAATATATTTCCAGAGTGATTTTTTTTAAATGATGCTTGTTTCTTTCTATTTTCGTGGTTGCTGGTTATTTTTGTTGTTTTCTTCCTTTGCTAGGTATCGAAAAGGCTATTTGGATGACTGCTGCCAGAGATACCTGTTGCTCTGCAGTATTGTATGTCTGATGGCTCACATTATAGATTGCTTTGTGTTTGGTCTAGCTTTTCTTTTAGCCTGCCCTTTAATTGTAGTCATATAGTCTACAAAGAATAGACTGATTCTAGCCCACTAAGTTGTGTGCATTAGGGTCACCAGCTGTCAGGCAGGCAGCTTCAATGGATTTTAAAAGCAAGGGGAAGAAAAATCAATCAGTAACATTAAGATGATGTGTTGCTTATTTGACTTGGTTCTATCAGGAGACTGTAGTCTAGTATTTCTGGGCTAGAGGTGAGATATTGCAATGAAATCCAGTCAAGGCCTGATTCAAAGCTCAATGAAGTAAATGAAAAGACTCTCATAAAGGTGCAGTTAGGCCAAAAACTGTACAGAATTTATATTTTGAATGTGTCCAATGTTTCCTCAGATCTTTAAGCATGTTTTCCTATTGTTTTTTTGACATTGTGTTGATTGTTCATACTTATTTCCATTAACATGGGAGATGCTGTTATTCCAGTTGGTACTGACTACAAATAATTATGCGGCCAGCAGAGCCTGTCCTCTGTTTTAAATCTCTGCTGAAATCTTCTTGTGATACTTCTTGATCATGAAGGATAATTTAATTGTGCTCAATATGGGTTGTGTTCACAAATCTACTACTGTGTTGTCTAAAAAGCAAGCAGCTAGATCCTCATCTGATATGAATTGCCATTGCTCCACTGAAGTCAATGAATAGCCTAAGCATCTTCCCACCCCCAAAGAAAAATTGTGGTAGGTTGATCAGTAGCCAAAGATTTTTCCCAGACAGTCTTGGAATTCAATTTATGTGTAGTCCTTATCTGTGTTCAATAAAGACAAATGTTTTGTGTTGGTGGTGTTTGTGCATACAAGCACACTTGGTGGGGGGTGCATGTGACCATATCTGTGTTTGTTCTAAATCTTACAAGACTGTAGTATGGAATATGTTAACTCCTTGTTGTTAACGGGTAGAAAATAATGAAATGTTATTTTAGCTGATAAGTAAATTCTGTATTTTTGCTTCTATTTCTCTTCCCTCTGGGCAGGACTAATGAGCAATACAAGTTTATTATTATTAATTAGTACCAGTAATGCTTGTTGTTTGTATAGCTCCAAGGGTATAGCTCTAAGTACCGGTACTTGACATTATTTCTTGACAAGCACATCTCCTTAGCCATTTGAGGCTCTGACACATCCCCAACTTTGCCAAATTTTAGTTGCGTGGCTGAGCAGCTGTAGAGTTAAGTTGGTTTGTCAGATGTGAGCATTGCTTTTGAAAAGGCTTTGATCCCTAGTTGTGAGGTTTTGTGTCATCACCAACACTGATTAGATCAGGACTTAGGGTCCAATCCCAACTGACTTCAATGAGACTACAGTGGGTTGGAAGCACTATGCTTTGTAGTCAGTGTGACCAGGATTGGGCCCTGTGATTGCTAATTTTATGACCATTAACAACAGGTATGTTACTGGAAGCCTATAAGAAAGGTGGAACTACCATGACACTAATCCTTCCTTTGCCCTGTAGTCCAGATTAGCATTAGGTTACCCTATTTGTCAATAGACACTAAACAAGTAGAAGAAATGGAAGAATAGAGGATGGAAGCAAAGTCTAGTCACTGACAGAATAGTAACAAAGTTGCCTTAAAATCTATAAAGATCTATTTCCATTTTAGGAGACTTGACACTTTGTTGTGATTAATTTTTAAAACAAAGAACAATGCCCACTTGCATTGTATTTCCAATGGTCTTGATAGACTATAATCCTGAGGGTGGGTGTAAAGACCAGCCCACCCAGCCCTTTTGCCCTCAGGTCTATCCAGCAACTGGAAGCCAGAACCCCAGCCTGCTCCCTTCCTTCCTGCTGGAGGTAGGAGAGATGAAAGGAAAGGAGTCACAAGCTATGCACATCAACCCCTCCCTACCCAAATCATGAATTGCAGTGCTCATTCAGGACCAACAGCAAAGTCAAGTTGTATAAAAAAATGTTATACAACAAGTTTGATAAAATTACACAAAATAAACCAAAATCTGACCTGCCATATGTTCCTATTCAGGAGGGGGAAAGGAAGAAGACACAACTAAAAGGAGTGAATATTCAGAAACATAGTCCAATAGAAATACAGATCTATTCCAAGTAGTGGGCAAAACTTTTGTCAGTTTTGTGTGATTCCTTGTGTTCATGACAGCAAAAGATTTCAACCTCAGGTGCATTAAAGTACCAGACAGCTCGTTGCATAGAATAAAGTCTTAAGACTTCATAATACAATTTATTCCAGCTAACAGCTGGGATTGGATGGTGCAAGGTATGTTCCAGCTGTCTTGGACTCAACCTGAAACTCCCACCTTGCAGGTCTATCCGTAGGGAGAGAAAGCAGGTGAAGGTAGTACTGCTTGGAATTAATTGATAATTTGACCTAGCCAAGCACATTGCTGGGTTATAAAGTAACTCTAACAACTCAGAAAAGCTGTGCCAGTACCCTCAAATACCTAGGCTTTCACATAAAGCCAGCAAGTTTCGAGTTCTCTGTTACTAACCTCACAAGACTGTGCCTTCACAATAGCACAGTAAGCTCTGATTGCTGAAATAGGGAGCCTACAATGGCCTACATCTTGGTATTAGCACATCAAGATAAAAGTGCTGAAGCAATGAACTCTCAGATGCCCATTCTTTGATATCATACCAGGAAGCTAGAGGCAGAATTGTCATCCTCACAACATTTTGTAAGTTTTTTGACATTCAGTGTTTTGATTTGATTTTCTTTTATTTTTTTAATTGTCTCATGGACTCCTGCTTTCTTATTCACTATGGCCACCATCTCTCACTACCCATAGTGGGACTGAAGCCTTGGGTTGCCATTTTCCTGCAGCTTGTGCAAGTGATAATGAGGTTGCCCCAAGAAAAGATAGGTGTCATCTCCTGTTATTTCCAATGTGAATGGAATCAAGCTTCCCCCTGTGCTCTATCATAAAAGCTGAACAAGAAATGGTGAACGTACAGGAGACTATGAGGTGCAGAAAGTGGCAATGAGTGATGTAGGGATGTGCGAGGAGAAGGAGGGAAACTAAGGCGATTCCAGGGCAATATGGGGTGCTGAATGGAGAATGTGAGTAGGAGACTGTGAGAGGAAAGTGAAGGGATGTATGAAGAATGTAGGGAGGGCGCAGATGTGGGACAGGAGAGTGTGGGAAGAAGTAAGTATAAGGTAAATGGGAGGGAGGGATGGAGATATATGGGTATCTGAACTCCATGCTCGCATCTACTTTTGGGAATGGGCTGAACAAAACCTCGGGCCAAAATTTTGGTTTGAGATCTGCATCCAGAGCTGAATTTTGTGGCCTGGGGCCATCTCTGAAGGGAAGGGTTTTAATCACTTCTGCGGTAATTACATTATAGAAAAAATGCCATCTGTTTATAGGATCAGAGCCTTACTGTCCACAAAATGAGTCCTCAGATCAGCTGTACACAAAGTTTATCTGGAGTTAGTCATTTTCTTTGGCCAAATCAATGTCATTTTCAAGACTAATGCCACACCACACATAAGATCATAAAGTAAAATTCTCAGTGGTCACTGAGGTGAAATGGGTTAACCATAAAACCTGTGTTATCAAATGTTTGTGTCCCAGAGGCCAGTAGGATTAGAAGTAGGAGCTGCATTGACCCAAAATGATCAGGTGAAGTCCTTGAAATGAAAGGACAAGATTAGATTTGCTGATATGGGGCAAGTGGGCCTGACATTTCTATTAGCAATAACTTGTAGGGTTATATAAATGGAGTGCCCCTAGGGTACATGACAGGCATCACAAATCAGCCGTGCAAAGCAATGAGAGGCCCCAGGAGCAAACTGTGTGTATTAAAAAAGAAATCCTGATCGGGTATGTGGTAAAAAAGAAGTAGAATCACTTTAGAGATTTTACTGAATTTGACAACAGGCAAGAAAAGGCACATCACATGGAAGTGCAACACTGAGCATTGGGTTGCCAGTTCTCCCTATAGACTTATAAGTATTATCCCCTGTTCTCGTCATCTGGTTCCGTGTAAAACTCCATATAAAGATAATGTTCTCCTTCCTCCTCCATTTTTAAAGGTATTGCATCACAAGACAACGAGGAAGTGGTGGGTATTTATTTTGTTTTGCTTTTATTTTTAAGGGTGGGGGTGGAAAGAGAGGAAATCCAAAAGGGAAGTGGGGGACACATTTTCTTGATCCTCATGATAAAATTCCCATGGTGCATGTAATAAAACATAAGACAAGGGCCCAGATTTTAAAGGTATTTAGCCATTCCTGTGCTCAGTGTCGCAATGCCTAACTGATTTTGGAACTTAAATCTCATTTTCAAAAAGGATTTAGCTGCTTTGGAGTCTAAATTCTATCAACAGAACACAGCAATATCTACATACCTTTAAAAATCTGGGCCGAGGTGCTTTCACACTGAGGCTGTCCCGGAGCTTTACAATTTCACCTTCCTTGTGGGAAAGGAGACTCTTTTCAGACACGAACTCAGTAGACTTCATTCTGCAAAACAGGAGCTTTGCTGCTGAAGAGGTGGAATTGTAGGGCTCCAGAACTGTATTACCACAAGAACAAGCATTTAATATGATGTACCAGCCGTGTGCTGAAACACTATAACCAGGATATGACAGGATATATTGAAAAGCCAAGGCCCAAGAGAGTTAAGGGGAAATCATAACTATGCTGCCTTCTCAGGAGAGGAGAGAGGAATTCAGGATCAATAGTCTTTCAGCTCAGGTAGCCAAATTGTTCCTCAATTGCTTTAAAGTGAAATTAAAAAGTATTTGGATCTTATAATTTTACAGTTTTGGAGGTAAGCTAATTGAGACTCTAACAGGATAGCTAATAACACCTAGCTCTTATGTAACACTGAATACAGCATAGCTGACGATGCATTATAGGTGTCATTTGGTGATTTTTCTGTCAGCATTATCAAGCACAAAACAAGGTTATGGTGATGTGCACCTAACTAATGTGCAGGGTAAAAAATTTAAATTACTATCATGCTTCTCAAGTCTGAAAGTGAAAAAGCTAGTGAGAGAACAGTTTCCAAATACCATTAAGATCAAGCCTCTTTTATTACTTTTATGTATAAGCAGGTCTTTTCTTTCATTTTCATCATCAGTTCCCAAACCATGGATGGAGAGACAGAGACTGTCTGGCTTCATTTTTGTGCCAAACATTTCCTTTGGTTTTGGATCACAGGGATTTACATCTGCTCTTCATTTTGAATTTCAGGTTTGAACAAACCCTCAAGCTCAGCTGAAAACCTGAAACTATAAATCATGCCAGGTTCACATGAAAGGATAGAAAATGTCAGCAAATCTTCCAGTAGCTCTGGCACAAGTTTTAGATTTGTTGCAAATGTTTTGAACAGTGCTGCTGCATGGAATATGTATGAGACTGAATAAAAGTATTGATTGAATCAAGTATGTTGGATTTTATCTAAAAGTTCTTATACATTACCGGCTAGACACTGCATTTAGGCATATCCCTTAGCAAAGAGTTACACGAACCCTGAGGAAAGACAAGTGGGCAGAATGACTCTTGGAGCTTCTAGGAGTGGAGTGTGTGTACACCTGCAACAACACCCAGTGTGAAGTGCAGCTTACCTCTCCATCATGTAGTTGGCCAGTTTGACTAGTGGTGTATGGGGTGTGCCAGGGTCCTGCTTCATCCCTGCACCCACTAAGGTGTCTTGCACCACTGGGGACTAGGGAAGGAACTACCTATAGACTGCAGGTTACAATCTTGCAGGCCCTTATACAGATCATGGAAGTGAAGGGGAAGCCTCCTTATGCTCTTCCCCACATTTTGCATCTGCATGTGCTAGCAGAATCTGAATTAATTGGCTAATCTAAGCAAAACGTGTGACTATAACAAATAAACCATTTTGAAAAGTCAGCAATAAGGCAAAAGGAATTTCTATAATTCTCTCTCCTTCCTTCAAAAAACTCCAGTGTGGTGATGATGGTTGTTTTAAAATCACTTATGCAGTGATTAGTTTTAAGAAAGTTATATCCAGGTATGAAATTCTACCATAATCACAAGAGCACATTACAGTATGTGTAGATAGTTACTCTGATGACCCAAGGAGACTGAAGGATCCAATCCAGATTGAAACCAGTGCACACTTAGGGTTACCAGGTGTCTGGTTTTCAACCAGAACGTCCAGTTGAAAACGGACCCTGGCGGCTCCAGTCAGCAGGGACGTTAAAAGTCCAGTTAGTGTGCCTGGCAGTCTTCCTACCTGGCTCCGTGCAGCTCCTGGAAGTGGCGATGTCCTCTGGCTCCAAAGCAGAGAGATGGCCGGGGGGGGCCCTGTTCACTACCGCCGCCCACATGCCGGCTCAGTAGCTCCCATTGGCCAGGAACCACAGCTAATGGAAGCTGTGGGGGTGGCACCTGCAGGCGGAGGCAACACGCACCATGCAGAGCCACCTGGCCACCCCTCTGCCTAGGAGCCAGAGAGATATGTTGCTACTTCTGGTAAGTGGTAAGTGCCACCCGGAACCTGCTCCCTGCACCCCTTCCCACACCCGAACCCCTTGCCCCAGCCCTGAGCCCCTTCACACACTCAAACTCCCTCCCAGAGCCCGCACAACCTCCCACACCCCAACCCCCTGCCCCAGCTCGGAATCCCCTCCTGCACCCAAACCCCGCACACACACACACACCTCAACTCCCTGCCTCAGTCCAGAGCCCCCTCCCATACTCCAAAGCCCTTAGCTCCATCCCCCAGTCCGGAGCCCCTGCTGCACCCCAAACCTCTCATCCCTTGCCCCACCTCAGAGCCCACACCCCAATCCCCTGCCCCAAGCTGGAGTCCCCTCCTGCACCCTGAACCCTTCATTTCTGGCCCCAACCCGGAGCCCACACCCCCAGTCAGAGCCCTCACTTCCTCTTGCACCCCTGCCCCAGCCCAGTGAAAATAAGTGAGTGAGTGAGGGTGGGGGAGAGTGAGCAACAGAGGGTGTGTGTGGTGTGAGCGGGGGGGGGGGGGGAGGGCATCTGAAAAGGGGCAGGGCCTCAGAGAAGGGGCGTGGCAAGGGTGTTCGGTTTTGTGCAATTAGAAAGTTGGCAACCTATGCAAACTGCCACCAGATCACACTAGATTGGAATTTGTCTCTAAGTCTTTTAAAAACTTTGAAAGGATTTCCCCCTCCCCCTCTTTCTATCTTCCCTCTATCCTGGCAGATAGGATAGTGTGAAGCTTGGTACCCCAAGAGTTGTTTTCTATTTTCTTTTCACTATGAGGGAGTCATATATAAGTAAAAGGAGCGGTTTGTCCAGTCTCTCTCTCTCTCTCTCCGTGCGCGTCCCCACCCCCCATCACAGGCATTCTGTCAGGCTTGCAGCTAATGAAGACTGCATGTCAGTGGAAGACCATGGAAAAAGAAGACTTGGGGGAGAGAACATACTTTTGGGGAGCAGAGAGAAATCTGTTTCCCCAGCTTTCCTTTTTAAAACTGATTATTCCATAGAGAGGCCAGTCTGAGCAAGGACA
Source organism: Trachemys scripta elegans (assembly GCF_013100865.1). Lineage (NCBI taxonomy): Eukaryota > Metazoa > Chordata > Testudines > Emydidae > Trachemys > Trachemys scripta. The sequence continues at coordinate 71,471,389 of NC_048304.1, forward strand.
GCAATGGAAGTAAGGAGCTTTGAGACTTTTAGTTGTATATAAATCCCCGCAAGCAAGCAGAATGGAGAAATCAAACTGTACAAATTCCAGCCAGCAAGTGAAGAGAAACTTTAATCAATAAATCTTCTTATAAGCCATAGACAATAGAAGGCCGGGAAAAAATCAGCTGTAAGGAAAGATGTGGACTCTCAGACCAAACTACTTTCTGTTTGTTGGCAGCTTGTAAAGGGATTTGGGACCTGCATCTAGCTAAAGAATCTCTGGAACTTTATATTGCTTTCCTTGTTGTGTACCTTCATTTAAAGGATTTTTTCCCCCTGTAACTACAGAGAGACATGTCTACTGTTCATTATACAATGATCACAACAGATGGCTGTGAATAAATAGATGGTGCAATATTACATAAGGTAGCCAGTTGTGAAACACTTACTCACACTGGTGAGCATTTACTCCCACAAAGTACTCCTGTTGATTTCAATCTGAATAAAGAGGCAGTTCAGTACAGTGTTTTGGTAACTAGAAAGACCTTTAGAAGTACTGAGGTTTTGTAATGCTGCTTTTCCTCCATGAAGTTTTGAAAACAAATTCACAATTTTTCTGATTCTACTTTTGCCCACTCCACTTTGTTTCTGAGAAAGATAGTGAATATTAATCACAGCAAGAAGCATAACTTCTGTGAAATTTGGGAACCGGTTATGTTTGTATGATGGTCCTTTCTGGAAGTAACTACTCTAACTTCTGATCATACATACATGTATAACATGGTATTTTACTATCAATGTCACTCTCCTAGTCACTTCCTAGTAAACCCTTCTCTGATTCTGCTTGGCTGGACAAGGTGAAATTGTTTCTGTAACATGTCAGATCACATTTACAGGCCTCAAAGCAGGAAAGTTCAGCACTGCAGCAGCCATAATTCTTGATGCTCAGGGAAACAGATGAGTAAAATGGGTCAACTGGAGATGGTATTTTGGGATATTGCAAAAAGCACATTGTCCAAAGTGATTAAGCTGAAGAGTGTTATCCACATTTGTTACATCAGTTTCTGTCTTAATCTATAGATTAGCCACTCAGCTGCCTGAATGGCACTGCCATTTTGCTTTATCTCTATGATTTATACAAGTCTCTTGAGAGAGTAAAGGCTTCAGTATTGACTGAGATGGCATTGATTTCACAAAGGTGTTGTGATATTACAGCATCTTAGCCAGTGAGAGGATGAATACCTGGAAGAAAGCCTACAAGTCTCTCTTATTTCTAACCGATACCAGATATTGGAATGCAGCCCATTGAATTTAGATATTAAACAGAGTATGTTGTCTTCTTTTGATTCCAGCTACCTTCTAAAAGCTATGCCAGTAATAACCCAACAGAGTCTCAGTGACCCAGGGGTCAATTATCAATAAATAGGTGCTAGATCTCACAGTAACGGTAGTCTCTCATCCATCAGGTCTGGTGTCAGATTTAGGGTCTTGTTTTGGTTTTAGATTGTGTTTGATCATATTGACAAGGGATCAGGGACAAACCTGGATCTACAAATTCACCTGTAGAGATCAGATGCTGTTTTTTCTACCATAAGATTTGGGTGCAGTCTCTTGGAGAAATCCAAGAAGGAAATTCAGACAACGAACTTTGGTGATGATAGTGCTTAAAGTTTTGGGGCATGCAATTAGTTTCAATAACAATGATAATATCAACAGAACTAGTCTGTGTACTGAGTCACTGGTCTGTCTTCTCAGGCATTGCATTAAAATTACTCAGGAAAAAGCCAGCATGTTTCACTTTCTTGTCATGTGCTTTCATAATAAGCCTTAGTATTGAGCATACTGAGTAAATGGAGGGAATGGAATGGCTTCATTTTCTCAGGAAGCATCAATTTACAATCATTCTGTCTGGCACCTTGTGCAGTTATGTTGGGATAACAATGGCCAACAGATAGCCATTAATGACTCAAATTTTAGTCCACCCTTCTGAAAGTTTCCAGAAATCCTCTAGCAACACTGGCAAGAAAAAAGCCAAATTAACTGACATTCTGATGCATAGTGACAGCGTTGTGCAGAAAGGATGGTGATGACTATGCCATGACAATGAATGAATCCAAGCCTCTGGATGATTATGACAAGGCTCATAGTACGAGCAGTAGAGAGTGCCACACAGGTGATGAAGCTCTCTGATATTTAACAAACAGACAAAGTGATAATACCACCCATGGAAGTAGCCTATAAGGAGGTATAAAAATTACTGATCCTTGAAAGTCAAACTATGAAATTCTCTAAACTTATTCTGGCCATGCTAGTGACGTTTCCACTTTAATATTGCTAGATTATCACCACCTTGATCCTGCTCCAGTTGGTTTCTGTGGTGAAATGCAGGACCAAGCACCATGTGTCTTCGGAATCAATAAGCTCACTTCACAGATGGCACATCGGCTGTTTGGAATCACTTTAATCCGATCAGTGATGAGCTATACAATATCATTTATGCTTTGTGGGGAGAATGCCTGATGATTATAGATTAGCCTGGACTCCTTTGGAAGATATGTGCCAGTTCTGTCAACGAATGGTAGCATAGCAGAGCTTGGACTAAAAGAATAGAAATAGCACTGAGGAGAAGAAGAGGAATTCCTTATAATTTGCTTTGAACTTGTCAAAGCTCCACAGCATCCACTTTTACCAGGACAACGAGCATCAAGCACTGTAAATGCCGTCCACCAGTATTTTGCACGCAATCAGAGAAGAGTTTAGTAAAAAGATTAAGATGAAAAGTCAAGAAGACAGAAAAGTTGGATGGGATGCAACAGTAGTGAGACTAAGGTATTGGGGTTCAGGAAATCTGGGTTCCATTCCTGGACCTTGTAGAAATCCTGATCCCACTGAAGTCAATTGGAGTTTTGCCATTGATTTCAATTAGACCATGATTTTTGTGGGCCAGATTTTTAAAGGTATATAGGCACCTGTTGGGATTTTCAGAAGCACGTAGGTATCTATCATTCATTGATTTCAATGGGTGTTAGGTGTCTAGATGATTTTGTGCCGTTGTTTCCCTGGCTGTAAAACTGGAATGTTCATGCTTCTGTACTTCAGAAAGGTATTTTGAGGCTTCATTCATCAATGTTTGTAGCACCTTGGGGTCTTCAGATGGAAACTGCTGTAGGTGTGTGAAAGTATACTAATGATTATTTATCATTATTAAGCTTGTTTGGCAATTTGACCAGTGAATAAAAATTTGGGAGCCAGGGAACAAAAGCTCTGTTCTTTAGACTGTTGCTTATTCATTCTATTCTTTAGACCATTGCTTCGGGGATGGAGAGATCTCTGCTGACACCAGAGAGCTACTTAGCAGAATTTTAGACTGACATAAAGGATAATCTCTTGGCTAATTAGTTTGAAGAAAAACATTTAGTCAATACTTTTTAGTTATGGCCATTTCTTATCTTGGTTGGCCCACCCTTAAAAGTGGACATAAAGATAAGCACGTGCTTAAGTACCTCATTGAATCAGGCCCTGTGGTTTATCATTAAAGACATGGATTCTGGTTAAGACTGCATTGTAGTGCTTCAGATGTTTTCCAAATACACTTCATTCTGAGTTTATTTTTAGCATGACTGATGATCAGGCCTTCTAACCAGACTGCTTCCTGAGAATACTTACATGCTAGCATTTCTCTAAATGAAACTGTAATGAGTCAGCTATAAACGTGATTTGGACTCCGATATTGACACCGCTGCCAGCAGTGCAGCATTGTCTACTCCAAGATTCTAGAAAAAAGAAAAATTTGAAAGTGTTAGCAGCATTGACCTTTCCCTATAAAGAGAAATTCAGCTACTTATAGTTATCTAAATGGAATGTTTGGAGATGGGGAGTGTATGTGGATATGGATCGGGTAGGGTTATGCATTGCATTTTTCTGTCTTTGTATGGAATGTTATTAAGTGCTATGCATTTATTTTTTTTAGACACAAAAAGCAAAGTAGAAAACTAAAGTAAATTAGAGTGGTTGAAATTCTTTTGTTACTGAGACCTAGAAATCAAATGATATTGGGCAAAGCAGTCATCGCGCTGATTGTTGCAATGCTAAAGCATTCGAAGACTGGTAATACCCCACTGCAGTGGTGGCAATTGTACCATTACAGATCCACTGTTTGTTTCTGAACCATGCTAATATCAATCCACCTAGTATGCAGTTGTGACAATATCAGACTGTCCCACTCAGTCACCAGAACCACATATTTTGAATTACTTGATAGGTGTCTCAACTTCACATGCTATGGATCACCTTAAAATACGTTTATTAAATTTATGTACTTTACATGTATGGAAGGCAGAGATATGTTTTCTATTTACAATTTCAAAGTATTTTGCAGACTTTAATAATACTTATAGGCCTCAGAGTTTTATGTGGACTAACTGATTAATCACTGTTTTAAATATGTAAATGAGGAAAATTATGAAGAAAAAGATAGTAGCTATGGTCAAGTCAAGTCAAAATAGAGGAAAAAGAGATGCCATAGAAGCAAGCAATTAGGTAAATATGAACAGTGATGATAACACTTGTAATATATTATGATTCAGATTGTGGCTAAGATTCTTTCATCACATCATCCACTAGAAACATCAGAAAAGAGATAAATGGAATAAACATATCACTAAAAAAATGTAGCTTGCCATCAAGCATGTTTTTAATTGTTGGTTTCTGATTGTTCATTGTCCTCCAGCATGCAGGCGGGGAGGGAAGGGGGGGGGGCACATTGCTGTCTGCATTGTAGCTGGAGCTGTCAGGAAACTTCCAGACATCACCCACACAAGTGGTAGCTAGTGTTTAAAGTAATGGGAGGTGAACACGATTCCTCCTCCTCTGGTAAAAGCAGAGGGAGAGTTCCCCCTCCTTTCTCTGCTTTCACTAAGAAACAGTCCCCTACAGTTCCTTCTCTTCTTTGGGATAGTGAAAGTTCCCTCTCCTATTTCATCTATGGCAATGGTAGCTCCACCACCCTTTGAGCTGATGGAGTATTTTACCCGTTCCATGCCTAGCCAGCTCTGCTGGCCAGTGTGGAGGAGGGCCAAAGGCATGATCCAGTCTTCAGACTGATCCTCCTTACCTATCTTTAGGCAGCTAGCCAGGAGCAAGAACTACAAACTCCCGAACAAGATTCTGGCCAGCCTCAGCACAAGCGACAAGAAATTCCTTGCACTATGTTCCACTTGTACATCTGGTCAAAATCTGGCATTTCAATGTGACTTCCTTAAAGGTGTTACCCACAGGTTTTGAAAATTCTCTCCCCTGAACAGTAAGTGCTGGAAGCCTCCAATAACCATCTTACAGTTGGGTGGTGATCAAGATCGCGAACCCACTGAGTAGCCAGGGAAAGGACGAGTCAGCAGCCAACCAGGTTCCCATCTCAGGAGTAAGAATGACAATCACAGTGAATAAAAGGCCAACTAAGATAATTTTAATAACTCAGCTGGAACAGCAAAGATTTGACTGAAGTGCTAGAGAAACTCAGCAAAAGCCTGAGAGCCAAACACTCCTCCCAGTTACCCCAGCACATTCCCATTGACCTCAGTGAGACTGCACTGTAGGAAGTGAAAGTCGAGTTTGGACCTAAAACTCTAACCAAAATGGGGAGAGTTAGGTAAGTCCAGTCTCTCATAAGAACTGCCATACTGGGTCAGATCAAAGGTCCATCTAACCCACTATTCTGTCTTCCGACAGTGGCCAATGCCAGGTGCCCCAGAGGGAATGAACAGAACAGGTAATCATCAAGAGATCCATCCCCTGTCGCCCATTCCCAGCCTCTCTCTTGTCCCTTGACAAAGGCTGGGTAACTTTTCAGACTTTTTAAACATTGTCTTGTGTTTGTAGGGAGAGTTAAGAGTCTTCGGGTAAACTATAGAGATATAGGGCCCAAAACTCTGTCATACTGCTCTTTTGCAGTCGTTTATACTAGTCCAAAATGGGTGTGTAGCAGTGCTATCTAGCCATTGTGGCGCCAGGCTAGGTACTGCTGGTTTTCCCTCACTCCGGTTAAATATCCTGCCTTCTTGGGAAGGACCCACTGCCATACCCAAGTCTCCTTCCAGGCACAGTTTTACTCTTCGTACATAAAACTTAGGCAAAAGACTATGGAAAGAAAGGGGGCACAGTTCTCTGATCAGGTTGGATTACCGCTCTCAAGGGTTTTCCTCTTGCCTCTCTCATGTGCAGAAATGAGGATGTATCCTTCCTTGCAATCCATCTGCGTTAGGGATTACTGAAGGAGCCCATCTCCCACCTGCAGCTCTTTTAGCTGAGCGCTCTCAGTCCTTTATAGGGAACAACTGACCCCTTCCCAGCTGGGTCTGATAGCTGAGGAGGGTTGACTGGCCCCAGGCCTCCTGATCCTTGAAGGGGCAGACAATCCTGTACAGAGGGCAGTGCCTTACAAAATCAGAATGGTAGCATTTTACACCCATTCTGCTCTGATGTACATGACTACACAGGGCAAAGGTGGAGATTCAGGCCCATGATAACTATTGCTTTATTATCAAACCTTATTTCAGCTGCCCAAGCAGGAGAGGCAAAGTGCTCTCCAAATTTCACAAACAATCCTATGAGCAGCGCACTGAATCAGAGCTAGAACAACATTTTACAAGTCTCTGCACTTCCAACTTAAGGTTTACTCTTCATATTAAGACCATTTGTTGCTACAAAGATGCTTATTAAGGCAATTTATGTTATTAGTCTGCTTACATCACATGAGGCTTATGTTAGATGTTCATTCATTTCATCTCAATAACTTCTGTTCATTAAGAAAATCCTGGAATAAGTGCATAATACAATTTTAATATAAGAAGTGCTCTTTGCTATTATGAATAAACAGTACTTTAGGTTCAATGTATACATATTTCCAGCTTTCTAGGATGATAATCTTATTGAAATCATTAGATATCAGCATTATTATGAAAATCAATTACCTCATTGATGTAATTAGTTGTCTGTAAAGGGAGAAGGAAAAGTTCTGAGATTCCTTAAGGCATTTTCAGACATCATATGCTCAGGGCTTTCATAATGGTATAATGTAGCAACATGTGACGGAAAGCAGCTATGTTCAAAATGCCTCTCCAGTGGCCATTTACAAAATACTTCTCCATGCATCCAGACGATCACAAGTGAATTCCTGGCCTTAGTGAACTCAGTGGGAGACTTGTCACTGACTGACTTGGGGTTAGAGTTTCACTGCATGAATTTAATGCTCATTTTTTGAGAAATGCTTTTGCTATAGATTTGAGGACCACTGCTTGAGGGCTAGATAAGAGGAGTAAGAGGCAGCATATAGCTGCATTGTCCCAGGAGCAAACCAAAGAAAAAATTGTGACTCAGCGACAAACCGTTCCTCCCCAGCTCCCCCATTGCTTTGGGGGGAGGAGTAAATTACATCATCCCTTTTCATGCAGTAGCTTACTCCCACCTGAGCTATGAGTGGAATGGGAGGCACCAGGACTTCTCTCACTCCCTCCCCTCTCCCCATCTACTTGCTTTCAGTTGGGGGAATTCAGTAAATAGCCCCCATTCTTCCTACTGCAGCCAATAGCACAATCTGAGCAGGGGCGTAAGGAGGGTTTATACTCCTATAAATGGTCCATTAAGAGCAGTGGCTGTCTTGCCCTTGGTAGTTTGTTTAATAGCTTTATATGAGAAGAAATGCAACCTACTAATCATATTGGCCAAACTCCATCTGTCATTGTTGTTTATTTCTTTTTTTAATGTAGCTCACTCCATTCTTCAGTACTCTCCCCATCCCTCAGCCCTTTGTGTGTGTGTGTATATGTGTGGGGGAGTCACCTTAGCTCCATCAGGATGAGAAAAAGGCTAAGCCTGTTTCATGCTCTGTTGTTTTGGTAGCAACTCTTTCCCTTTCTCTCTCTCTCCACTTTATAATTTACCCCCATTTTTCCCTCTCAGATAATTTCCTGATTCATGTCCATTCCCTGACCCAGAGGACTCTCTTCTCTTGCTTCCTCCCTCTTCTGGACTCCCTCCCCACTGCCGTATTCCCTTTTTCATTCACCTCTGAGGTCTCTCCACCCACCCTTTGGCACTGCTCCCCGCCCTGAGATTTCCCCTTTGCCATGTTTCTTCTGCTATTCTTTCCTCTCTATGGGTTTCCCTCCTCTTTTTTCTGATGCTCCTCACACCTAATCTGTTCTCTGTATCATTTCTGTCTCCCCTTCTACTCTCCTGCCTCTCTATCTGTGATTGAGCTTTTGCCACATAATATCAGAATAAATATGATTTTCTTTGGAAATGTTTGATGCACGGTCTGTCCATGAGAATGTAACAATGGTCATATTTTGTCAGTCAGACCAATGGTTCATCTAGTTCAGTATCTTGTCTTCTGATAGTGGCCAATGCCAGATGCTTCACAGGTAATGAACAGAACAGGACAATTATTAAGTGATCCATCTGCTGCTGTCCAAGCCCAGCTTCTGACAATCAGAGGTTTAGGCACACTGGAGCATGGGATTGAATCCCTGGCCATTTTAGCTAATAGCCGTTGATGGACCTGTCCTCCATGAATGTATCTAGTTCTGTTTTTGAACGCAGTTCAAAGTATAACTCATTTATAATTTTGGTCCTGGCAGCAAATTTCACAGGTTGACTGTGCACTATGTGAAGTACTTCTTTGTTTGTTTTAAACCCGCTGCCTATTCATTTCATTGGGTGACCTCTGGTTCTTGTGTTATGTGAAGGGGTAAATAATACTTTCTTATTCACTTTCTTTGCACCATTCATGATTTGTATACACCTCTATCAGATCCCCTCCTTAGTCATCGCTTTTCTATGCTGAACAGTCCCAGTCTTTTTCATTTCTTCTCATATGGAAGCAGTTCTATGCCCCTAATCATTTTTCTTGCCCTTCTCTGGATTTTTTTCCAATTCTAATAGATCTTTTTTGAGAACTGCATGTTATATTCAAGGTGTGGGCATACCATGGATTTATATAGTGGTATTATGATATTTTCTCTCTTATTATCTATCCCTTCCCTAATGGTTCCTAATATTCTGTTAACTTTTTGACTGCCACTGGACTCTGAGCAGGGTACCCTCCACAATGAGTCCAAGATCTCTCTCTTGAGTGGTGACATAATTTTGTATGTATAATTGGGATTATTTTTTCCAGTGTGAATAATTGGGATTATTTTTTCCAGTGTGAATTACTTTGAATTTACCAACATTGAATTTCATTTGCCATTTCATTGCCCATTTACCCAGTTTTGTGAAAGCCTATTGTAACTCTTAACTATCTTGAATAATTTAGTATCATGTGCAAATTTTGTCACCTCACTCTTTATGCCCTTTTTCCAGATCATTTAGGAATATGTTCAACAGCACATGTCCCACTACAGAACCTTCTGGCCCCAGCTATTTATCTCTTTCCATTGTGAAAACTGACCATTTATTCGTACTCTTTGTTTCTTATCTTTTAACCAGTTACCGATCCAAGAGTGAACCGTCCCTCTTATTCCATGACTGCTTACTTTGCTTAAGAGCCTTGTCAAAGGCTTTCTGAAAGTCTAAGTACACTATATACACTGGATCACCATTGTCCGCATTCTTGTTGACTGCCTCAAAGAATCCTAATAGAATGATGAGGCATGATTTCCCTTTATAAAAGCCACATTGATTCATTCCCGGCATATCAAGTTCATCTATGTGTCCGATAATTCTGTTCTTTACTATAGTTTCTGCCAGTTTGCCTGATATTGACATTAGGCTTATTGGCCTGTAATTGCCAGGATCACTTCTTGAGCCTCTTAAAAAAAATTGGCATGATATCCATCATTTGGTACAAAGGCTGATTTAAGCGATAGGATACATACCACAGTTAGTTCTGCAATTTCATATTTTAGTACCTTCAGAACTCTTGGGTGAGTACAAGTGGTCCTGGTGACTTATTACTGTTTAATTTATCAGTTTATTCCAAAACCACCTCTAGACACCTCAATCTGGGACAGTTCTTCACATTTGTCACCTAAAAAGATTGGCTCAGGTGTAGCAATCTCCTTCTTATCCACTACAGTGAAGACTACTGCAAAGAATTCATTTAACATCTCTGCAACAGTTTTGCCTTCCTTGAGTATTCCTTTAGTACCTTGATCATCCAATGGCCCCACTGATTGTTTGGCAGGCTTCCTGCTTCTGATATACTTCAAAAAAAAGTTAATTTTTGTCTTTTGCTAATTGCTCTTCAAATTCTTTTTTGGCCTGCCTTATTATACACCTCTACCCCAATATAATGCAACCCGATATAACACGAATTCGGATATAACGCGGTAAAGCAGTGATGGGGGGAGAGGGGGCTGCGCACTCCGGTGGATCAAAGCAAGTTTGATATAATGCGGTTTCACCTATAACACGGTAAGATTTTTTGGCTTCCGAGGACAGCGTTATATCGAGGTAGAGGTGTACTTTTGCACTTGCACTTTGACTTGCCATAGTTTATGCTCTTTTCTGTTTTCCGCAGTTGGATTTGACTTCCAATTTGTAAAGGATTTTTTAAATTTTGCCTCTAAACACCTCTTTTATTCTTCTGTTTAACCACACTGGCATTTTTTTTTTGGTCTGCTTACTGTTTTTTTTTATTATTATTATTTATTATTTGGGATAAATTTAGATTGAGCCTCCACTGTGGTGTTTTGAAATAGTTTCCATGCAGCATGCAGACATTTCACTCTTGTGACTGTTCCTTTTAATTTCCATTTAACAAGATTCATCATTTTTGTGTAGTTCCCCTTTTTGAAGTGAAATATTACTGTGGTGTGTTTCTTTGGTGTTCTTCCTGACCCCCAACCCCAACCCCAAGGATGTTAAATTTAATTATATTATGGTTGCTCTTACGAAGTAGTTCAGCTATATTCACCTCTTGGACCAGATCCTGTGCTGCACTAAGGACTAAATCAAGAATTGTCTCTTCCCTTGTGGATTCCAAGAGTAGCTGCTCCAAGAAGCAGTCATTATGGTGTCTAAAAATGTTATCTCTGAATCCCATCTTATAAGTGACATGTACCCGGTCAATATGGGGCTAGTTGAAATCTCCTATTATTATTGGGGTTTACTGTTTCTGTAGCGTCTCTAATCTCCCTGATCTGAAATCAGTCACCATCACCATCCTGGTCAAATGGTGGGTAGTATATTCCTACTGCTATACTATTTTTATGCAAGCATGGAATCTCTATCATAGAGATTCTGTGTTATACTCTGATTAATTTAAAATGTTTACTGTGGTTGTAACTATGCTTGCTTTCACAAATATTACCACTCCCCCATCAGCGTGATACACACTTTCATTCCTTTATATTTTGAACCCTGGTATTACCATGTCCTACTGTTTATCATCATTCCACCAAGTTTTTATGATACCTATTATATTGATATCTATATTTAATACCAAGCACTCAAGTTTACCCATATTAGTATTGACACTTCTAGCATTTGTATATGAACACTTATATAATTTGTCAATATTTGTCTGCCTTCATGTGATGTGACTGAATGGACTGTAAACAGTCCTTTGCATGGCAAACTTCAATAGATGTCCAAAAGGCTATTGTATTTTCAAAAGACATGACTCAAGTGGGTAGTGGGGGTTGTGCTGGGAGGTTAATTAAAAACACATTCACTGAGTTTGGTGTTGGACAAAGGTGCTGCCAAGGGAAGCCCTGGAGACTGAAGTCCATGGAACACATGCATCATGTGCAGCAGCAGAATAAGCTGCCCTACGGATATGCCTTTGCCTCCCCCTGGAGGGACCATGTTCAGATATGACTAGATAATTTAGTATCAGTGCCCATTCATATTTGGGGAAGGTGCCAGTGTCCATACATTAGTGTGATACTGGTTTAGGCCTTGTTCCTGCCTTGGCTACTTATTGCTACTATTCAATAGAACTACTTACATGAGGAAAATTAAGCACATAAAATCATAGAACCATAGAATTGGTAGGGACCTTGAGAGGTCATCTAGTCCAGTTCCTTGTACTCGTGGCAGGACTAAGTATTATGTAGACCATTCCTGACAGGTGTTTGTCTAACCTGCTCTTAAAAATCTCCAATGATGGAGATTCCACAACCTCCCTTGGCAATTTATTCCAGTGTTTAACCACCCTGACAGTTACAAAGTTTTTCCTAATGTCCAACCTAAACCTCCCTTGCTGCAATTTAAGACCATTGCTTCTTGTCCTATCCTCAGAAGTTAAGAAAAACAATTTTTCTTCCTCCTCCTTGTAACAACCTTTTACATATTTGAAAATTATTATCATGTCCCCTCTCAGTTTTCTCTTTTCCAGACTAAACAAACCCAATTTTTTCAATCTTCCCTCACAGGTCATGTTTTCTAGATCTTTAATCATTTTTGTTTCTCTTCTCTGGACTCTCTCCAATTGTCCACATCCTTCTTGAAATGTGGCGCCCAGAACTGGACACAATACTCCACTTGGGACCTAATTAGCACAGAGAAAAGCGGTCATCCCGTGTCTTGCTTACAGCACTCCTGCTTGCTTTTTTTGCAACAGCGTTACACTGTTGATTCATATTTAGCTTGTGGTCCGCTCTGACCTCCAGATCCCTTTCCACAGTAATCCTCCCTAGGCAGTCATTACCCACTTTGTATGTGTGCAATTGATTGTTCCTTCCTAAGTGGCGTACTTCACATTTGTCCATATTGAATTTCATCCTATTTGTTTCAGACCATTTCTCCAGTTTGTCCAGATCATTTTGAATTTTAATCCTATCCGCCAAAGCACTTGCAACCCCTCCCAGCTTGGTATCATCTGCAAACTTTGTAAGTGTACTCTGTATGCCATTATCTAAATCATTGATGAAGATATTGAACAGAACTGGACCCAGAACTGATCCCTATCAGTCCCCACTTGTTATGTCCTTCCAGCATGACTATGAACCACTGATAACTACTCTCCAGGAATGGTTTTCCAACCAGTTTTGCACCTACCTTATGGTAGCTGCATCTAGGTTGCATTTCCCTAGTTTCTCAGAAGGTCATGTGAGACAGTATCACAAGCTTTACTAAAGTCAAGATATACCATGTCTACCACTTCCCCCCCATCCACAAGGGTTGTTACCCAGTCAAAGAAAGCTATCAGGTTGGTTTGACATGATTTGTTTTGACAAATCTATGCTCATGGTTACTTATCACCTTATTATCTTCTAGATGTTTGCAAATTGCTTGCTTAATTATTTGCTCCATTATCTTTCTTGGTACAGAAATTAAGCTGACTTGTCTGTAATTCCCTGGGTTGTCCTTATTTCCCTTTTTATAGCTTGCACTATATTTGCCATTTTCTAGTCTTCTGGAATCTCTCCCGTCTTCCATGACTTTTCAAAGATAATCGCTAATGGTTCAGATATCTCCTCAGTCAGCTCCTTGAGTATTGTAGGATGCATTTAATCAGGCCCTGGTGACTTGAAGACATCTAATTTGTCCAAGTAATTTTTAACTTGTTCTTTCCCTATTTTAGCCTCTTCTGATTCTACCTCATTTTCACTGACATTCACTATGTTAGATGTCCAATCACCACCAACCCTCTTAGTGAAAACCGAAACAATGACGTTATTAAGCACCTCTGCCATTTCCACATTTTCTGTTATTATTTTTTCCTGCTCATTGAGTAATGGGCCTACCCTGTCCTTAGAATTCCTCTTGCTTCTAATGTATTTTTAGAATGTTTTCTTGTTACTCTTTATGTCTCCAGCTAGTTTGATCTTGTTTTGTGCCTTGGCCTTTTTAATTTTCTTCCTACATACTTGTGTTATTTGTTTATATTCATCCTTTGTAATTAGACCTAATTTCCACTTTTTATAGGACTCTTTTTTGAATTTTAGATCATTGAAGATCTCCTAGTTAAGCCAGGGTGGTTTCTTGCCATACTTCCTATCTTTCCTACGCAGTGGGATAGCTTGCTCTTGTGCCCTTAATATTGCATAAGTCTTCAAGGGACTGAGGCCTTAAATAATATTTTATTGACCTAATAAGTAATATTATATTTACCCCAAAACTAGTAATTCAGTCAATAATTCAATCAGGATGAACACATAAGTGTTATTTTTTGCCGTTAACAGGGTGCTTGAAGAAAGACTCAGAAGCTGAACATTTCTAATGTAGGAATTAACTTTCTATGGCCAAAATAGCTCTTTTCCAGCCAAAAGAAATCAGTCTTCTACTGACGATTCAGTGCACAGTAGGAAGAGGTTATTGGGCTTGGAGATTGACATTTGTATTCAGAAAAGACACAACACATAGAATCATAGAATATCAGGGTTGGAAGGGACCTCAGGAGGTCATCTAGTCCAACCCCCTGCTCAAAGAAGGATCAATCCCCGATTAAATCATCCCAGTCAGGGCTTTGTCAAGCCTGACCTTAAAATCATCGAAGGAAGGAGATTCCACACCTCCCTAGGTAACTCATTCCAGTGCTTCACCACCCTCCTCGTGATAAAGTTTTTCCTAATAGCCAACCTAAACTTCCCCCACTGCAACTTGAGACCATTACTCCTTGTTCTGTCATCTGCTACCACTGAGAACAGTCTAGATCCATCCTCTTTGGAACCCCCTTTTAGGTAGTTGAAAGCAGCTATCAAATCCCCCCCTCATTCTTCTCTTCTGCTGACTAAATAAGCCCAGTTCCCCCAGCCTCTCCTCATAAGTCATGTGTTCTAGAGGCAAAAAAATCATTGAGTACATTAGCTTTTTCCACATCCTCGGTCACTAGGTTGCCTCCCTTATTCAGTAAGGGGCCTACACTTTCCTTGACTTTCTTCTTGTTGCTAACATACCTGTAGAAACCCTTATTGTTACTCTTCACATCCCTTGCTAGCTGCAACTCCAAGTGTGATTTGGCCTTCCTGATTTCACTCCTGCATGCCCGAGCAATATTTTTATACTCCTCCCTGGTCATTTGTCCAATCTTCCCCTCCTTATAAGCTTCTCTTTTGTGTTGAAGATCAACAAGGATTTCACTATTAAGCCAAGCTGGTCACCTGCCATATTTACTATTCTCAGGGCCGGCTCCAGGCACCAGCTAAAGAAGCAGGTGCTTGGAGCAGCCAATACCAAGGGGTGGCACGCCGGCTGCTATTGGGGCGGCACGTCCAGATCTTCGGTGGCAATCCAGCGGCGGGTCCCTCAATCCCTCTTGGAGCGAAGGACCTGCCACCGAATTGCCGCCGCTCTTTTTTTTTTTTTCCCACTTTGGGGGGCAGAAAACCTGGAGCTGGCCCTGACTGTTCTTTCTACATATCGGGATGGTTTGTTCCTGCAACCTCAATAAGGATTCTTTAAAATACAGCCAGCTCTCCTGGACTCCTTTCCCCCCATGTTATTCTCCCAGGGGATCCTGCCCATCAGTTCCCTGAGGGAGTAAAAGTCTGCTTTTCTGAAGTCCAGGGTCTGTATTCTGTTGCTCTCCTTTCTTCCTTGTGTCAGGATCCTGAACTCAACCATCTCATGGTCACTGCCTCCCATGTTCCTATCCACTTGTGCTTCCCCTACTAATTCTTCCCTGTTTGTGAGCAGCAGGTCAAGAAAAGCTCTGCCCTTAGTTGGTTCCTCCAGCACTTGCACCAGGAAATTGTCCCCTACACTTTCCAAAAACTTCCTGGATTGTCTGTCCACAGCTGTATTGCTCTCCCAGCAGATATCAGGGTGATTGGGAAAACTGAAATTAAGTTTAATAAAATATGGTCTCAGTTTGATAGTACCATTGTCACTGACATGTTAATAGATATTTTTGTGACAAAAATATTTTAATATATGCTAAGAATAAAATCTTCCAAAATGTGCACTAACTTCCTTTGTTTAAATTATTATTAGTTGTATTACACTGCAGCTAGACGTCCCAGTAGAGATCAAGACTCTATTAAGAGACAGTCCCTGCCCTGAAGAGTTTACCATCTAACTAGTTGAGGAAAGAAAGGTTAGGAGAAGGAAAATATTATTTTATGGAGGGAAACTGAGACACAGAAAAGTTAGGCAACTTGCTCCAGGTCACATAAGAAGACAATCCAGATTGTCTCTGTCTCAGTCTAGTGTTCTAACCACAAGACCATACTTTTTCACATTTTTAAGCTATGGAATATCTACGGAATGGGAAACATCTTTCAAACAGAACTATTCAAGTGTACCTATTATATATCTACAGTAGAACCTCTACTTTACCCAGTGGCATAGCCAGGGTTGCTGCCGAGGAGGAGCGGTGGAGAAAAAAGGTGCATGTCCTTCGGCGGCCCCGCACATGCGCCGAAATGCCGCTGAAAGACGGAGCGGCGCATGCGCAGGATTGCCAAAATCACATAACAAAAGTGATGTTGATGGAAAAACTAATTGACATTAGTTTGACTAAATTTTGTTCCTGGTTCTGCCACTGGCTTATTACAGAACTTTGGGCAAGCCCTTTAATCTCTTTGTGTCTGTTTACCCATTTTTAAAAGAGACATTATACTTATGAATTTCACAGGAGTTTAATTAATTCATATGTATAAAATGGTTGGAGATGTTGGCACTGGGGTGTGGGCCGTCATGCCTAATGGTTAGAGGCGGGAGCCTGGAATTGGAGCCAGAGCCAGGGTCAGAGTCAGGTGCCAAACCAAAGATCAAAGCTGGAGACAGAGGCAGGAGTCAAGCCAAGGATTGAAGCTGGAGTCAGCATAAGGGATAGGGCATAGGAGCAGGAACCTGGATTGAGGCAGGAAAGCAGCAACTGGGAACAGACGTGGGTCTGGGATAAGGAGAACAGGAATTGGCTGGGAGAGAGTGCTCAGGAGCGAGGCAAGTAGGGAGGGTCCATAGTAGGCAGGGTCCATAGTAGCGACCTGCCTCTTTATGGTTTAAGTAAAGCTTCTCAGCCAATTGGTGGGGCTGGATATCTCCCCCAGTCAGGAGCTTTTTGGGTGGACCCCTTTGCAAGCTAGAGATTTGCTGGCCTCCTTCTCTATTGGTTCAGGTGATCTGCTAGTTGTTGACCATAATATGAACACTGCCTGGGGACGTGCAATCCCTCATAGGAGATCTGTAAATGAAAAGTGCTATATACCAATATATTACACTAACACATTCAAAAACTCACTATTAATTTCCTATTCATAACAAGCAAATCCTCCCCCAAATGCAAAGTCCAAGAAAATGGGTTGTTTGGTGACTTAGTTGAAATGGGTTTGTGGATGGTCTCATTCCAGTACCTTATACATGTGTCTAATTCAACAAGAAACCAAGAAAGCATGGTGGACTAAAAAGTCAAGGCACAGACAGTATAAATTCATAGATTTTAAGGCCAGAAGAACTATTATGATCATTTTGTCTGACCTCTGCCATAGCCCAGACCAAAGAATCTCACCAATAATTTCTGCATCAAGCCCATCATTTCTGTTTGAGCTCTAGAATATCTTTTTTAAAAAGCTAGTTTTAATTTAGACAGTAAGGACCTTTCTGATAGGTAGGTTTATGATTATGACCTTAATGTATTCTATGGGGTTGTATACAAAATAAGAAAGTACTTATCATGAGCCAGGTTGTCACAATTTGCCTCTTGCTCTTTGACTTAATCTCTCAGGTCATCATCAGTGTAGTGAAGGAAGCTTGCATGGCCACTGCCCTTGCTGTAGCTGTTTTGTAGGATTAGCTGAGGAGTCCCAAGTTTTGCATGAGGACCAATAATTGCTTAGAGCCAAACATTTGTTTTTAGGTATTGAATTTTGTGATGCGGATTGCTGTTCAAAAATTACTGAAATAAGGCCACCCAACTTATTTCATTTGTTTCTTGAAGTGTACAATGAAGTACACATTTGTTAAATTTACAAAAAAGTTATATCAGATGGGCACCACACTAATTGATGAATAGACAAAGGCAACATTTTTTTATGAAAGGCCAGTGTTTTTGACCTACCATATGTTTTTAGTACCCTGAAATAAGAGAAACTGATGAGTCATCAAAGTTTATTTATAGCTCTGGAATTTGTTCTCATTAGTAACTCTAAATTGGTTTCTTATGCAACTGAGCAGTGCAGGTTTTTTGTTTAATAAAGCCTAAGCTTCTCATTTGTTTTCAGTGTTTATTCCCTAAAAGCCAAAGATACTTCTAAAAGATACTTTTAAAAACTGCCTGGAAGTGAATTCCAAATAAGTATTTGCCTCCACACAAATGAAACTAGGCAGGTCTGCTGTATACTTTAACTCCTCATCTGAGCTTGTTCTGAAAATGAGATATACTCCAGTGGAAAACCTACAGAGATGTGAGGGCAGGGAGAAAGGCAAGGAAAGTTAAGCATTGTCTGATCAGCCAGTCCTCTAACACTGTATATGAAGATCTTGTAATGGTGTGCTTGTGTTTGCGCACATGTGTTACTATTGACAGTGTAATAGTGTTGGCCGAGGTTCGGCCCTCAGCGGGGCTGTGGGGTATCCCACCACCTTGCTACAGTCCGCCGTCCGTCTGGGTCCGGCGGTAGTGTGGGACAACAGACGCACAGTTAGGGCTCAGACGCGTAAGCAGGGGCTGAGCCAAGAGGTCGGAACCCAGGTCCTTAAGCAAGGGCTGAGGCAAAGTCTATAGCAGGCCAGGCCCTAGGTCAGGGCGGGGCAGCAAGCCAATAGTCAGTCAGGCACCCAGGCCTTTAAGCACGGGCTGGGTCAGTTTGTGGCAGCCCAGGCCCTAAGTCAGGGCGGGGCAGCAAGCCAATAGTCAAGCAGGTACCCAGCCTCTCTAGGCCAGGGGAAAAAGAGGGAGTCTGCCACCCAAGGAGTGGGTGGCAGGGGGGACGCAGGCCCTCCCACTCCACTGCATCCCAGCCCAGGGCCCTAGCAGCGGCGGAAACTCGCTGCTGTCAGTGGGGATCCTGGCCGCAACACACTGACATTGGCTCTGGCAGTGCAGCAGCCAGACTAGGGTCGGCTGCCCCCGGGCTACTTCCACACTTCCCCTCGTATGGTACCTGGGCCGTGTTAGTGTCATCGGTGCTCTCCACCAGCATTGGCTCCTCTGGGTAGGTAGTGAAGGGCAGGCTCAGCTCCTCCTCGGGGTAGCTGGCACGGGGCAGGCTCGGCTCCTCCTTGGGGTAGCTGGCACGGGGCAGGCTCAGCTCCTCCTTGGGGTAGCTGGCACGGGGCAGGCTCAGCTCCTCCTCGGGGTAGCTGGCACGGGGCAGGCTTGGCCAGTCCTCCTCGGGGTAGCTGGCACGGGGCAGGCTTGGCCAGTCCTCCTCGGGGTAACTGGCACGGGGCAGGCTTGGCCAGTCCTCCTCAGGGTACCGGGCTAGAGGTAGGCTCGACCAGCCCGGTGAGTCAGCAGGCCGGTCGTGCGGCTGTTTCCCAAGTGGGAGCTCAGCCATGGACGTCTGCTCTCTCTGCCGGCCTGGGCTCCACTGAGCTCTGCAGGCGGGCTTTTATACTTCCGGGTCGGGGCCATGACCTTGGAGGGGCGGGCGCCAGACCCGGTGGCTCTGCCCACATTGGTATTAGGGGAGGTTCGGCCCTCAGCGGGGCTGTGAGGTATCCCACCACCTCGCTACAGACAGTCACTTGTTGATTTGGGGTTTTTTTGTTTGTTTTTTAATTTTCTTCTGGTGTAAGGCTGTTTTACTGCTCTTCACAACTAACAGCCCCTCTACTGAAGCCAAGCCATTTCCCTGTACTGCCCCTTCAATATTAAGGCAAATTGGGCCAGATTCATAGTCCCCTACAGCCCCTTTATGCCAATAGATTGGCTCAAAGGAGCTGTAGGGGAGAAGTAATACCCCAAGTGCAGGAGACATCTATTCAGGGCATAGAGCTGGCTCTACGACCCCATGCATCACCTCCAGACAAGCCCATGAGTAGGGATCCGGGATGGGCCAAAGTAGCAAGGGGAAGTGTTAGTGGCTGAGGCATTCTTACACCCCAGCCATTCTATGCCCCTAAGGGCCACTGGAACATAAAGAGAATCTAGAACAGACCTCAGGCCTGGCATAGACTGTGCTGGGTCTGAACCATCCCCGGAAAAACTGTCTTCCTTGTGTCCCTGCACCGATACTGAGATTTTTGTCCTCCCTTGGATTCCGTGACTCTTAACCTCCTCTGGTTCGCCTCCAGCTCCTGTCCTCTTTTGGTAATGCTTTCTTGGAAAGTTTTTCAAATCACATTCACAGTTCCACTATGTTTAAATGTTTGCTTGTTTGAAGGCCATGTTTAGAAGTCTCAGAGGTGAGTGTTCATACTGGAAAATGGATTGCAAGAGTTACATGGACCTATGTGACCTATGTATCTGAGAACTGGCTGAGTGCCACGCAAATAGGGCCTGGTTTTTAAAGATATTTAGATGCTGAGTAGGATTTTCAAAAACATCTAGACACCTAGCACCCAATAATGGCTGAGAGTCACCTAGGTGCTCTTGAAAATCCCAGTAGGCACCTAAATACCATTAAAAATCTGACTCATGGTCCCTGATTTAGGGTAAAAACTTAACCCTTCCCTGGGATTTGACTTTATTGGTAACAGTGTTCCCTCCAGAATCAGTTCTGACCTAGTTTCTTCTGTCCCTAAAATATATTTGCACACGCTTTTCTATTTTGTTTGTCTGTTCCACTTGTCGAGTACCTCAATGCCTTGTTTTGTAATGCAAAGTTCTAAGTAGACCTTTATAGTTATTCTCATTTGCGGTGCTTTCCTGTATTCATTGTCCCACCTAAGCAGTGCCTAAGCAGGTGAGGTGCTCACTCCTATTTAGGCACCAAAATACTGTGCATTAATTTAACTTTATAATGACTTATTTTCTTCAAGAAAAAACAATAAATCATTTATAAAATACCCTATATATTCTCTTAAGAAATCTAATTGATCACACACTATTAACTTAAGTATAGCAAAGATCATTAAAATATTTCCTGTTGTCTGAAATTCTTAACAGAATAAGTTTACCATGATTAACTAGACTACTGTGCTTTAATGAATATTGCATTGATTTCCTGTAAGTTGCTGTGAGGCATGGTAACAAACACATTTTGAACAACTTTTGCTGTTATATATTGTGT
Source organism: Trachemys scripta elegans (assembly GCF_013100865.1). Classification (NCBI taxonomy): domain Eukaryota; kingdom Metazoa; phylum Chordata; order Testudines; family Emydidae; genus Trachemys; species Trachemys scripta. The sequence continues at coordinate 71,492,435 of NC_048304.1, forward strand.
GGTTCTAAGCCCTTGGGAATGGAAAACATTGTTTGTACAGTGGTTAAGGATGCTATACAAAAAGTAGTAGGGGCCAGGTTTTTAAAAGAATTTAGGTATCTAAAGGTGCAGATAGGGCCTAGTGCGATTTTTCAAAAGTGCCTATGTGCCTAACTCCCACTGAAATCAATTGTATTACATTGATGTGAACAGACCATAGTAGAGCAGAGAATCAGGCCACCTAAAATTAAACTTGGATAGATTTATATGGGCTCTTAGGTGATAGGGCTAGAAAACACCTCCTGGATCATTTAGTTTGTCACCTTGGACTAGTCAAGGATTTTGAAACAGTAAGTTCCATTAAACACAAAAGTACTTCCCAAAGGAAGTCAGTGAGGCACCTTCACAAGAGTACATTATTGTCTCATAAGAGTATTATGAATTCTATCAGGTTGATACAAATAGAAGAGAAATGGAAACTTGTAACAACATAGATTTAAAGAGTCAGAAGTCAGTCAAGATTTCTAATAAATTAGCAAGGTGAGATGAAATTCATCCTAGGGTACTTATGGAACTAGCTGAAGTAATCTCAGAGCCATTAGCAATTATCTTTGAGAACTCATGGACGATGGGTGAGGTCCCAGAGGATTGGAGAAGGGCAAACTTAGTACCTATGTTTAAAAAGCGGGAACAAATTGATTCTGGGGCATTATAGGCCAGTCAGCCTAACTTTGAACTTGGAAAGATACTGGAACAGCACATTAAACAATCAATTCACAAGCACCTAAAGGATAATTGGGTTATAAAGAATAGCCAGCATGGATTTGTCAGGAGCACATCACACCAAATCAACCCAATTTCCTTGTCTGACAGGGTTACTGGCCTAGTGGATAACAGGGAAACAGAAGATGAGATAGATCTTGATTTGAGTAAGGCTTTTGACATAGCCCCACATGAGTCTCATAAACAAACTAGAGAAATTACTGTAAGGTGAGTGCACAACTGGTGGAAAGACTGTATTCAAAGAGTAGTTATCAATTGTTTTCCATCGTACTGGAAGGATGTATCTAGTAGGATCCCACAGGGGTCAGTCTTGGATCTGGTACTAGTCAATATTTTCATTAATAACTTAGATAATGTAGTGTAGAGGATGCAGCTACAAAAATCTAATATCATTGTGGGGTGTATTAATGGGGTGACATATCTACGACATAGGAGGTAACTATCCGGCTCTACTCAGGACTGGTGATGCCTCAGATTCTGGGTGCCACACTATCAGTAAGTAATGAACAAACTGGAGAGAGTCCAGTGGAGAGCAACAAAAATAAGAGGTTTAGAAAACCTGACCTCTGAGGAAAGGTTAAAAAAACAGGGTGTTTAGTCTTGAGGGGGGACCAGATAAGTCTTCAACTTTGTTAAGGCCTGTTTATAAAGAGGACTGTGATCAATTGTTCTCTATATTCACAGAAATAAGGACAAGAAGTAATGGTCTTAATCTGCAGCAAGATTTAGGTTAGATATTAGGGGGGGAAGACTTTTAAACTATCAATGTCGTTAAGCTCTGGAATAGGTTTCCAGGAGAAGTTATGGAATCCCCATTATGGGAGGTTTTAAGAAGAAGTTGGGCAAACATCTATCAGGGATGATCTAAATTTACTTGGCCCTGTCTCAGTGCAGTGATGACTTCTTGAGGTCTCTTCCAGCCCTACATTTCTATGATGAACACAATATCTGATTTAATTTGTTGCAGACACAAACATTCGCACTTACAACAAACCATTATCGAATACACCTCTGACCCGATATAACACAAATTTGGATATAACGCAGTAAAGCAGTGCTCCAGGGGGGCGGGGCTGTGCACTCCGGCGGATCAAAGCAAGTTCGATATAACGCAGTTTCACCTATAACACGGTAAGATTTTTTGGCTCCCAAGGACAGCGTTATATCGGGGTAGAGGTGTATTGGTATGTACTCATAGTAATTAATATATAGATATTACTGTTGACTGTAAAATCTATTTTAATTGGGAAATAATTATAAAGAATTATTTTTTAAAAGTACAAATCCCCAAATGGTATAAAATTGGTGTTGTCATTGATCACAATAGTGTTATGCCAATTTATACCAAATAAGGATCTGATTAACAGACTAGATATCATAGGCAGGACCAATAGCACTGCTTATTATTATTATGGATGTCCAATACTTAACTTTATAAAACCACGTTTTCAGTTGCTTATAACTTTGACAAACTTTAGCAGTCCAAGGCAGGTGTCCACCTCAGGTGGAATGTCTTTAGAAAATTTCAGTCAAAACAATTCAGTTGTTTCTGAAGAGATAACAGTTTCCTTCACTACAAACCTCTGATCCATCCACTGGGCAGATCCATCCTGTGCATTGAATAGGGGATGGGAGGGTGGAGTTTGTAGAAAAAAATAGTATGTGATAATATAATTAAAGGCCATATCATAATGGATATGCACAAGCATGCTAAATTACAGTTGTACAGGCAGCCTTGATTCTGGCATTTCCTAACTTTTGAGTTATGGTCAGATTTTTTCCTCCTGTCATTGCCACAGAGGAGTAAGAATAATGAAGATTTCATTACAGTGAGTTAAAGGGAATTGTGCCAGTTGCAAAGCAGAGATCCCCAGAGACAATCTGGGTACCCTGAAAATACTTTTGGGAAACTGCGAGTTTATAACATCACTGCAACCAGTTGGAATTACAAACTGTGACTCACCTGTGCAGATATTTTACCTGCTTTAACCTCTCAATAACTCTCATTTCCTTTTCTTAGCTAATAAACCATTAGTTAGTTTACTATAGAACTAGCTACCAGCATTGTTTTTGGTGTATGATCTAGAGTATCAATTGATCTGGGGTAAGTGACTGGTTTCTTGGGACTGGAAGCAACCTAAATGTGATATGATGTTTGGTATAAGTAACCATTTTATCACAAAGTCCAGTTTGTCTGGGTGGTAAGATAGACTGGAGAGTCCAAGGTGACTGTCTGTGACTCTATGGTAAGATGATCCAGGAGTTCACTTTTTTTACTGGCTTGGTGAAATCTAATTATAGAACACACTGCTAGTTTGGGCTCTCTGCCCTGTTTTCTAACAGTCTGCCCTAACGTAGGCACTCATGGTCATGAGCCACTCCAGAAAGCATGACACCAGCTATGGACAATATACACACTCCATTTTTGTATAGGCTCAGAATGACCAGGGTGGGGTTTTTTTTGGAGGGGAGGGACTCATTTTACAGATGGTGCAAGGCAGTGTAGCTGTGGCCATTTTATAAGGAGTGCTGTATTGCACAGGAGAGTTACATAAGGCTATTAATTATAGAGTCCCATTCCATACTTACAACCATCAGTGAGTAACTAGTAAAAATTTCATATCTGCTTGTTTAACCTTTTTCCCCTCTTGTGGTGTCCATTTGAAATCCCACATAGAGTCAGAGGGAAGAAGTGGGGTCTCTAGGGGAATGGTTCCGCGTGAATGGAAGCATATCAAAACTCAGCTTATATTAATAATTTAATAGGGTCATAAACTCAAAATCCCTCCCATTCATAGATTAATAAATCCAGACCTGGTGACAGAAACTTACCAGGCCCCAGCGCTTGCTCTGATGCCCGTTCTGCCACCTGCAAATCCCCAAGGCCAGCTCTGATGAGTATGGACCCAGGATGTGCTATAGCTGCTCTGGCAGCATAGCCTGTTTGGTTACCAACCTCAGCACCAGGATCACTTCTTGCCTTTCATCCAGCGGCTGGTTCTCCTCGGTGGTGCCTGTGACTGGGGGGTTATTAGGGTGATATCCCCACTCAACAGATAATCATGCACTACAGTGGACTCAGTGCTCATCAAAGAGGCAAATTCCTCAAAAAGAGCAGGAAAAGAGAGAGTTACCAGAGGTGCCGCTAGCATCCTTGACTTTGTGGTAGTCTGTCTTCAGTCACTCAATTCACTCTCTATATTGTTCTGCTGTCCAGTTGCCTCCAGCAACTTAGACATAGGTTTGTAGATATGACCATTTTTTATACTCTTGATAAAGTCAAGCATCTTGCTCACCTTTCCCTAGAAATTAACCAGAATCCAGTTCTGTTCCTCTGGCCAGCTAACAGCACACCTTGATGCAGGGTAACTTGTTAGTGCTGTCCATAGCTAAACCTTTGAGGGTTAATTGTGTTTCCAGTTGAGCAGTCAAAAAAAAAATGAAGTGTTAAGTGCCAAGCAGATGCATTTGAACCAGGAAGTTGCTTCCAGTTCTTGGGAAGGAAGTGGGAAATTTGGAGATGAAGGAGCTGAGAAGCACAGCCCGAGGGGATTGTGGGATAACATAGGACTGCCAAGAACTGAGTCAGGTGACCAGGACATGAGCTGCATCCACACTGCAAAATTCCTGGGTTTTGACCCACATCACAGTGACTCATGTTCTGACCCACACCCTTACATGATCCGTGCGCCTGAGTCCAGAGGGATTCCAGGCCCAAGTCACACTGATTTCTGTGCGGACAGAAGCAGAGATTGTGTTTAAACCCGAGTCAAAGCCAGAGCTTAATGTGCTGTGTAGACATACTTCTACGTCTCGAAGGAAGCTGCTGGTACAAAGCCCAGTTCAGAAGTCTGTTCCTAGTTTGTTGTTTTTGTAGTTACTCAAACAGTGGAAGTTTTGTATGAATTAGGTCTGAATAATAGCCATATTCAGAGTTTGACCCATGGATAAGAAGCAGCACATTCTACAAGGAGTCTATTTTGTTCACTAAAAAGACATACACAGTATTTGTGCTGTTTTCATTTGTACAGAGTGCGGTACTTACACCAGCAAAAATACAGAGTTTAGACCTCAAAGTAAATGATGTAACTAGCCAAAAAGACATGTGTGTGCACAGCATGACAACCAATGGTGAGATGTAGTGAAATTGTTTGTTTCCAAAGTGGGATGTGTTCATCCCGTGACAACATTCTGTCATATACTTTTATGTCTGTGACACCAAGCGATCGATGTAGGTGCCATATTTCTTTGATTGATGCCAGTGTTAAAGGATCACCATTCATCACTATGCTGCACTTTAACAGATGCTTTGATTTAGAAAACAGATTTGTACAGGATGCTTTGGCCAATCAGGAGAATACCTTATTCATGTAAGTATGGGGGGGGTTTGAAATGTGCTTTTATGAAGTGGTCTGAGTCTGTTTAACTGTAGAGCAGGGGTCAGCAACCTACGGCACGCATGCCAAACACGGCACGCAAGCCGATTTTGAGTGGCAGCTGCTGCCTGCCTGGTGAGAGGAGAAGGGGCAGGAAAGCACCACGCTGGGGGAAGAAGTGGGAGAGGGGGGAAGCTTGGCTGCTGCGGGACCAAGTTTCTGCCTCCTGCCCCCACAGGGGAGAGTGGTGGTGGGGGGTGTGTCCCGGCCCTCAGCCCCACTCAGCCCCCCCCCACCGGAACCCCCCCCACCGCTCCTGCACCTCCTTACTTCCTTTTCAGTAGCCTGCTCTCCAGAGCAGAGGGCCGCTCTTATGAATGGCCCCACAAAACGGGGGGGGGAGGGGGGATTTCTCTCTTGCCCCTGCACAGCTCAACAGAGGCAAGGGACTGTTTGTGGTCTGTCCTTGAATCTTTGCTGTGATGCTGAGTCAGTGCCAAAGGGCCTGTGCTTTGTGGCCAGATCTGTCTGAGGGGGTCCCAGATATGCTGTGGCTCCGGTAGAGGTGGTCCAACTGACTGGCTCTCTCCAAAAGAGAGTGTGCGTCACTGGGCACATGCAGTGAAATATTATCAATATTCATATGAGAGATGGCTCTGAGATGCTATGGTTGGGCTCAGATTTTTAATGGCACAACCTTTGAGTTGTTAAGATCTGAAGGCTTTCTTTGATCAGGTGGAGAGAGGAGCCAGCTACAAAATGCAGATATTTTTGGATTTTGACCTCCCCTCCAAACATTAATGGAGCTTTAGGTTTGGGGCGTTAACTTAAGACAATCTCTAATTCATGTCCTCTATGTAGGAATGACCATCCCCTGAAGCCTGCTTAGCTAGAGTGATATAGTAATAAATACATCAAGCTCAGCAGAAAGGACTGCATTGTCAGACTATCTGTCTATGTAGGTAGTCAAATGGGATTTTTTCCATACAGTCAGAACAAATAAGGATATAGCTAGGTAGTTAGTTCAAGTCTCAGCATGCTCAGAGCTATTTTGGGTGAGGAATGTGGAAGAAAAATATCAGTCTTATGAGCATCTCTAGCAAAATGATTTGGAAAAATCTGTCAAGGGCAGTACTTATCAAAAAAGCAGCACACACCAACACCAAAGTTGGCTGACAGCCAGAAGGACTCTTACTGCGGTCTTAACACATTACAGAGAAAGAATACAGGGCCAGTTTTAGAGATGGGAAAGTCAGAGAATATAGGGGCGGGAGAGAGAGAGAAGGAGGGTCAGCTAAGGAGCAAGAGACCAGAATTTCCCTGTGAGTCTCATTCACTCACAGTTGGGACAGCCATGCAAAGAATTATTGTTTTTCTTTCATTTCAAAATTATTCTTCATGCATTTTATGTAAATTTTACTTTTTTCTTCCAGACACACATCACATAACATGGCTTGTCTGGCAACATTTTTTTCCCTAGGGGCTCTGTGTTGTGTGCTGACAGTAATAAGACCCAAGCTCCCTGCTGTTTGGCACTGTAGTAACTTATCTTGGTTGCAGTTATAAAAGGCAATGAGTAAGTTTTAAGCTTTAATGGTGACATAAGTCAGGCTGGTTGGTGATGCTTTCTGAATCTGTGTGCTGTTGCATTAATGGAAGCTGGGTGCTTCCTGCATTGGGCACTGCTTCCAACTGTTGTATTTTCATTTATTTATGATAGTGGTGAGTTTACTTTTTTCTTCTTTGAACTTAACCTTTTTAAAAAAATAATCTAATTTCATGTACAATACTGGGAAATTCTTCCAGTTTAACTGTGATATTATCCTAACAGACATTCTCTGCCTCCTGTTTTCCTTTTTCTTCCTCTTTATTACTCTGTTTTTCTTTCCTCAGCCTACTTTTTTGGTTTGCTCCCATTCACTTTCACAGAATAGTTCTTGCACCTACATGGCATTCCATATGCCGTACGTATGCAGCATTGCCAATAACAATGGTTCAAAAATCATAAGATTGGCTTGAAAATAATAAATGTGAATTCTTTTTACTGTCTTCTGGTTTCTGAGCCTTTAGAGGTCACATTTTAAAATTTCCACCCTTTTTAAAAATGAAAGCTGAGATTCTTTCATAATCACATACGTAACCCCAAGAGACGGGTTTTAAGAGTGGATGCACATGTTGTGAGACTTACGGTCAATCATGAGAACTGGCACCATATTGTTGGATTCCTAGACTGCTGCAGCCCACCTGCACCAATCAGATTGTAAGAGCCAGGCCTTATTTGTTCAATTTAAATGTAATGGTCCTGATTTACCAGTTTGATGCTGGTGTAACTCTAGTGGAATCATTTAACCAAATGTAAAAATAAAGGAAGGATAATAAACTAATCATAATCTTTAATTTTTAGGACACCCAATATCTGAAAGACCTTTGAGCTCAGACCCAAGTATAATAATCATGCATATCTCTTAAATATATATCTACCAGTCCATATATATAAAAAAATATAAAATGTGGACAGATTTTTTTGCTCCACTGAACTTCTTTTGCATTATTCAGATGGCACAAAGGGAATGGAGACAAACTGCATCCCCCTACATGGGGATTCCCTTTTCATGGAGAAATCCCTAATAAATGTAGAGCCGGAATAGACAACTCTACATCATTCCTGTTCTTGGTACAGGGAGCAGGGAGAGGCTGTGCTTTGACTTTCCTCCATAGGTGAACATTCCAAGGAGCACTATATGTCACAGCAGTCTGTAGGACAGGGTGGGCAAACTTTTTGGGCCAAGGGCTACATCTGGGTGGGGAAATAGTATGCAAGGCCGGGGCAGGGGGTGGGGTGTGGCAGGGAGTGTGGGGAGCGGGAGGGGCTCAGGGCAAGGGATTGGGGCAGAGGAGGGGTGCGGGATGTATGAGGGGGCTCAGGGAAGGGGGTTGGGATGCAGGGGGGGGGGGGAGGGCGGGGAGGGGCTAGGGCAGGGGGTGGAGGTGCGAGGTGCAGGCTTAGGGCAGGGAGTTGGGGGTGGGGTACAGGAGGGGTTTGGGTCCAGCCCTGCTTACATCAAGCGGCTCCGGGATGGCAGCAGAGTGCACCGGGGCCAGGGCAGGCTCCCTGCCTGCCTGCCCCGTCCCTGGCCCCGCACCACTCCAAGAAGCGCTGCGGCCCCCGGGGGAGGGGGAACAGAGTGCTCTGCATACACTGCCCTTGCCGTGCCTGCAGGTACCTCCCCCGACGCTCCCATTGGCTGCGGTTCCCCGTTCCCGGCCAATGGGAGCTGTGGGGGGTGGTGCCTGGAGGCAAGGGCAATGCATGGAGCCCTTTGCCCCCCAGCCCAGGGGCCGCAGGGACATGGTGCCAAAGCCCTGAGGGGCCGGATCCGGCCTGCAGACCGTAGTTTGCCCACCCCTGATGTAGGTGCTATAACCTGCGCTCAAAGCCAGGCAGAGATTTAGGAAGCTATAACTTAGCTCCCTGATAGCCCCCAAGCTAAGCACAGTGGAGAATCTGACTTGCATCTGTCTGTCTCTCTCTATATATAAATATAAACTGTGATGGATCAGAGAAACCTTGCAGCAATGGAAAAGGAATTAAAGAGAACCTCTGGGCCCAGTTAACCCAGCCCACTATAAATGCAGCCAGAGACCTGGCCAGGGCTGGACGGGAGAAGAAAAGAAAAAAAACCTGGCTCAGTCCGGGACTGACTGGTGAACAGGCAGGAGGTAACTCTGCATTTCTACATAGGGTTGTCAGGTGTCTGGCAACCAGAGAGTCCTGTCAAAAAGGGGACCTGACAGTGTCGGGTCAGATCTACTGACCAGACACTCAGAGTCCAGTTACTGCAGGTGGCGGAAGCTAGGGCTGCCTCTTACCTGCATCAGATAGCAGCAGCTCCCAGCCCCAGCTCCACAGGCGAGTCCCTCCTGAACCAGTGGGGGGCAGGAGGGGAAAAGCAGCAAGTGACAGGGTAAGGGGGAAGAGGAGCAAATGGGGAGAGGAGGGAGGCTTTCACTAGAGGGGTGATGCCTTAGGGCGGAGGTAGGGGCAGGGCCTCAGGGGAGAAAAGGCAGGGTGGGAGAGGTTCCGGCACTCCCACTGGAGTGTTTGTTTTTTAAATATTACAAAGTTGGCAACCCTATCTCTACATGAGGGGAGTGTCAGACTTGACAGTTGCCGGGGGAGCAATGTTTTGGGAGCACCCAGCAGTAAGTGAACTTTACTATAAGAACATTGTGGGACTAGGCCCTCTCCAACTTTATATCTGCCCCTGCCAGAGAGACATGATGATGCAGCATGATGCTGCAAAAGGTCCACAAGGGCGCACTACTCCAGAGGAGACACTACTCTACAAACTGAAGGGATATAGATTGCAAGTAGCTCAGGGCAGTGGACTTCGACTCTCTGTCAGGAGGACTCTGCCAATGTTGCTTCAGACGGGGCCCATGGTCTCCCTACCCGCTCCCCCCCCCTTTAAAGGCTGAGGCCCAGATGCGAGTGGAGGCCAGAAGATTTCTGGCCTAAGGTCAGGAATCAAGCACCTCTGCTGCCCGCTCAGGGAAGCAGGGATCTGGACATCAGGTGCATTAACCCCCAGGCCACTTAACCCTCTGAGCATCCTATCACAAGCACCAATTCATCACTAACATAAGAACATAAGAACGGCAATACTGGGTCAGACCAAAGGTCATCTAGCTCAGTATCCTGTCTTCTGACAGTGGCCAATGCCAGGTGCCCCAGAGGGAATGAACAGAACAGGTAATCATCAAGTGATCCATCCCCCGGCGCCCATTCCCAGCTTCTGGCAAACAGAGGCTAGGGACACCATCCCTGCACATCTTGGCTAATAGCCATTGATGGACCTATTCTCCATGAATTTATCTAGTTCTTTTTTGAACCCTGTTATAGTCTTGACCTTCACAAAGTCCTCTGGCAAGGAGTTCCACAGGTTGACTGTGCATCGTGTGAAAAAATACTTCCATTTCTTTGTTTGTTTGCTTACTGCTGTTAGTAATTTCATTTGGTGGCCCCTAATTCTTGTGTTCTGAGAAGGAGTAAATAACATTTCATTATTTACTTTCTCTACACCAGTCATGATTTTATAGACCTCTATCATATCCTCCCTTAATCGTCTCTTTTCCAAGCTGAAAAGTCCCAGCCTTGTTAATCACCGCTCATATGGCAGCCATTCCATACCCCTATTCATTTTTGTTATCCTTTTCTGAAACTTTTCGAATTCCAATATATCTTTTTTGAGATGGGATGACCACATCTGCATAGTATTCAAGATATGGGTGTACCGTGGATTTATATAGAGGCAGTATAATATTTTCTGTCTTATTATCTATACCTTTCTTAATGATTCCCAAAATTCTGTTTGCTTTTTTGACTGCCGCTGCACATTGGGTGGATGTTTTTAGAGAACTATCCACAATGACTCCAAGATTTTTTTCTAGAATAGTAACAGCTAATTTCGACCCCATCATTTTATATGTATAGTTGGGATTATGTTTCCAATATGTGTTACTTTGCATTTATCAACACTGAATTTCATCTGCCATTTTGTTGCCCAGTCACCCAGTTTTGAGAGATCCTTTTGTAACTCTTTGCAGTCTGCCTGGGACTTAACTATGTTGAGTAGTTTCGTATCATCTGCAAATTTTGCCATCTTACTATTTACCCCTTTTTCCAGATCATTTATGAATATATTGAATAGGACTAGGCCCAGTACAGCAGGGCCGCCTAGAGGATTCAGGGGGCCTGGGGCAAAGTAATTTTGGGGGCCTCTTCCATAAAAAAAAGGTTGCCATACTATAGTAACATGTATTTGGAAATGTAAAAAATAACCAGTGAAATACATTCAAAAATTAATTTGTAATAACTTGAAAATACACTAAATACATTATTTAAAAACATTAAATGCTTTAATGGTATGTATACATTTGCAATTACATAATGGGCTGTTGCTGGGTGATGGTGATGGTTGGTGCCAATGGGCTATTGCTGCCTGGGGGTGGTGCTGCTGTTGCCCAGGACTGGGTGGGGAGCTGGGCACTGGGTTGGGGAGTTGGGTTCAGTGCTGTGCGGAGATAGAGTCAGGGGGGTGTCCGGCTCAGAGGGGCTGGGCTTGGAGCTGGGGGTCAGGGCTGTGGGGGAAATGGGGTCAGGGGGGTACCTGGCTCAAAGGGACTCAGCTCAGGGCTGTGGTGGGGCTGGGGTTGGGAGGGGTACCCGGCTCAGAGGGGCTGGGCTCGGAACTGGGGATGAGGGCGGCGCGGTATGGGGTCTGGGGGTGCCCAGCCCTGGCCCCTTACCATGCCGCGAACCACTCTCCTGGAGCCTCAGCACGCCGCGTCCAGGACCGGCCCTGGACAGAACTGCAGTCACGTGGTATCTCCAGCGGGGCCTGAGTTCCCGCCTTTCAGCTGCAGCTCACAGCCCCGTCCCTTTGCCAGCTGAGACGCCGGGGGATGGGGGAAGATGGAGGTGGGGGAAGCCTCCGACATACTCGTGGGGGCCCCTGCGGGGCCTGGGGCCTGGGGCAAATTGCCCCACTTGCCCCCCCCCCCGGGCAGCCCTGCAGTACAGACTCTTGGGGAACACCACTATTTACCTCTCTCCATTCTGAAAACTGACCATTTATTCCTAGCCTTTGTTTCCTATCTTTTAACCAGTTACCAGTACATGAGAGAACCTTCCCTCTTATTCCATGACTGCTTACTTTGCTTAAGAGCCTTTGGCAAAGGACCTTGTCAAAGGCTTTCTGAAAATCTAAGTACACTATATCCACTGGATCAGGGCTGGCTCCAGCTTTTTTGCTGCCCCAAGCGGCGAAGCAGAGGGTGGGGGGGGGAGAGAAAGTCGCGATCGGCAGCACTTCGGCGGCAGCTCTACCGTGCCGCTTCATTCTTCAGTGGCAATTTGGCAGCAGGTCCTTCCCTCCGAGAGGGTGAGAGGGACCCGCCGCCGAAGACCCGAATGTGCCTCCCCTTTCCATTGGACGCACCAAGCACCTGCTTCCTTCGCTGGTGCCTGGAGCTGGCCCTGCACTGGATCCCCCTTGTCCACATGCTTGTTGACCCCCTCAAAAATTCTAGTAGATTGTTGAGGCATGATTTCCCTTTACAAAAACCATGTTGACTATTTCCCAACAAATTATGTTCATCTATGTGTCTGACAATTTTGTTCTTTACTATAGTTTCAACCAGTTTGCACAGTATTGAAGTCAGGCTTACTGGCCTGTAATTGCCGGGGTCACATCTGGAGCACTTTTTAAAACTTGGAGTCACACTCCAGTCATTTGGAACAGAAGCTGATTTAAATGATAGATTACAAGACAGTTAGTAGTCCTGCAATTTCACATTTGAGTTGCTTCAGAACTCTTGGGTGAATAGCATCTGGTCCTTGTGTCGTAATACTGTTTAGTTTATCAATTCTTTCCAAAATCTTCCCCAGACACCTCAATCTGGGACAGTTCCTCAGATTTGTCACCTAAAAAGAATGGCTCAGGGTTGAGAATCTCCCTCACATCCTCAACCATGAAGACCGATGCAAAGAATTCATTTAGTTTCTCCGCAATGGCCTTATCGTCCTTGAGTACTCCTTTAGCATCTCAATTGTCCAGTCGCCCCACTGGTTGTTTAGCATGCTTCCTGCTTCTGATGTACGTAAAAATTGTTTTTCTATTACTTTTTGAATCTTTGGATAGCTGTTCTTCAAATTCTTTTTTGACCTTACGAATTATATTTTTACACTTCATTTGCCAGAGTTTTTGCTCCTTTCTATTTTCCTCATTAGGGTTTAACTTCCATTTTTTAAAGGATGCCTTTTTGCCTCTCACTGCTTCTTTTACTTTGTTGTTTAGCCATGGTGGTGGCTCTTTTTGGTTCTCTTACTATGTTTTTTTTTTTTTAATTTGGGGTATAAATTTATGTTGTATTACTGTATTACTCCATAATAAACTGGAGTAATGAGTCATAAATCTGGCCCATAACTTTATTCATCTGTCTGTATTTTTTTAACAAGTAATGAATGTTTCCTGACAGTTGGTAAGGTGCTCAGATATGGGGTGTTCTACAAGCAGACACTTACCATTAGTTTATTATTGTTTCTTTATTCATTCATTTTTGTTTACTCTGATTATTTCCTCATTATAGTATATACATTTAAATTTGGCTTCTTTGACTCATAACTGATAATCCGGTGTTCCAGAGAAACCTCCCAAACTTTTATTTAATATGTAAATGTCTTTCAGAGTTTATTTGATCTGGTGTCACACGTGCCATTTTTCATGGCCTGAATGCATGATATGTACATCAATAAATAATGAAATTAGTGATCTTCCTAATAGCTGTTACCTTGTTTTACCAAATATGTGGGGTCCTCCTCCTTTCTTTCAAAAATTTCCTATCTATTTGATGTTCATAATCCACTTTGGGAGAGTATTTGAAGGTCTGTTATAAATTTGTTATATGTTCCATATGAGTTTGGTTTGTGAGTGTTGAGCACATGGTACTTAAATCTAATAATTGCTTTGAGTGCAATAATACAAAAAACATCTAATGAGAATATCAATTTTGTCCAGCTTCAAATGGTACTATGGTAACTCTCATGCGTCACTTCTCCTATACAAGGTACTAGTGTTAACCACTGCATGGTTTTCTTTTTCTGATTTGATGTCTTTCCCATTTGCATTATTCTGATTTTTTTGTTAATAGACTTGTCACTAACTTAGAACATTAGAATTATAGACTGAAAGGTTGGAAGCGATCTTCCTGGTCTTGTATTCCATCCTCCCTCAATCGACATTTATAACAATAAATAAGGAATAACTAGTGAAATCAAATAAATTAAAACCAGTGCAAGAGGAGAATCAGGTCCCATATTTTCCATAAATTTGTCTAATATCATCTTGCACATCCTTAGTGATCTTACCATCATAACTACCTCATTAGGCAAAATGTTCTGATATCTGACTGTCCTTTCAATCAGAAAGCTTTTTTTGAACATATCCGTTTGAATATAAATCTTGCTTTTTTCCCTATAGTGTCTATTGTAAGTAAGCATTTGCCTCTTCTTACAAAACAGATGCCTTGCATGTATTTGTAGGCTTAAACAACTTAATTTCTTCCCTTAAAGAAATGAACCAGGTCACAATATTATCACAGTTTCCCTGAAGTGGACACAGTGTATCCAATTTCTAATAAACTCCTTAGTGTGACATCTATAATACAGACACTATATATCATACAGAGAAAGAGACAGACGTCTATGATAGAGAATCCCCAACCCACTTCATCCAGCTTCTTTACAACATTGTCCTTTTTCTAATGCGCACTCTACATCATTGGAAGCACATAGAGCACTATTACCTGCCAAATGCTTCATGCATGGTGCTGAACACCCTCACAAATAACGTTGGCCTCTCTAAGAGTAGAGCGCACTCAGCTCCTCCCAGAATCATGCACATGGATTATTGTATCTACTCTTGTGTATAGTTCTGTTGCCACTCTTATTGGTGTGTATGACATTTCCCAGGGTACAATATGGACTGTTGAACAGCGATATCCCCTTAACTCTCTAGTCTGTGGTGCTTTTTACACTGTTTTACTGCCAGAACAGCCACCCTGGCCTGCTCATGTAAATCTTCAGCTTGTAAATTCACTCCCAGCTAAATGCATGGGCACTCAGACTAGTCACTCATGAATTACGTAAAGGGCAACACCCGCAAATTCCTAGTCCCACTCTTGCTCACTTAGAAATGTGCATCTTGTACTGTCCAGCACACTACTGAACAATGCAAGCTCATAGAAAGTCGGTCATTTCATTAAAGGAAAATTGAGTTTCCCACAAACTTTAATCCAAACACACAGTTTATGATCAAACAATAAGTTAAGTTTATTAACTATAGAAAGATTTTAAGTGATAATGCATAAAGGTCAGGATTGGTTACAAAAGAAAATAAAAGAGTAATATGCAAGCTAATACCTAACTTCGCAAGCTAAGTGAACTTAAAAGCAAAGATTTTGTCTCACCATACACTGTTGTTCATTTCATAGGCTGGGTCTCCTTCCAGTCTGAGACCACTCCCTCCTTAGTTCAGTTCTTTGGGAATTGATGTCATGAGCAGAGAGATGGGAGGAGGAGAGGTGAAGTCAAGTGTTTTCCTCTCCCTTTGTAACAGGTAATCATCAAGTGATCGATCCCCTGTTGCTCATTCCCAGCTTCTAGCAAACAGAGGCTAGGGAACCATCCCAGCCCATCCTGGCTAAGAGCCATTGATGAACCTATCCTCCATGAATTTAGCTAGTTCTTTTTTGAATTCTGTTATAGTCTTGGCCTTCACAACATTATCTGGCACAGATTTCCACAGGTTGACTGTGCATTGTATGAAAAAAAATTTCCATTTGTTTGTTTTAAACCTGCTGCCTAGTAATTTCATTTGGTGTCCCTAATTCTTGTGTTATGAGAATGAGTAAATAACATTTGCTTATTTACTTTCTCCACACTAGTCATGATTGTATAGACCTCTATCATATCCCCCCTTAGACGTCTCTTTTCCAAGCTGAAAAGTCCCAGTCTTATTAATCTCTGCTCACGTGGCAGCTGTTCTGTACCCCAATCATTTTTGTTGCCCTTTTCTGAACCTTTTCCAATTCCAATATATCTTGTTTGAGATGGGATAACCACATCTGCATGCAGTTTTCAAGATGTGGGCATAACATGGATTTATATAGAGGCAATATGATATTTTTTGTCTTATTATCTATCCCTTTCTTAATGATTCCCAACATTCTGTTTGCTTTTTTGACTGCCGCTGTACATTGAGTGGATATTTTCAGAGAACTCAATTTCTTGTGCTAGGACTCAATTTTAACACAATTTCTTGTGTAGATACATCCTTGTTGAGTCATGGTGACATGTAGTCCATTGTGGATGTGAGGTTTGAAACGTTCCTGTGGTGCAATATAAATTTCTTGTTTACACCTTCCCATTGCTGAAGACTGTCTGGTTAAGCAGGTGATCGCTCTTTAACATGTTTGGGGTGCTAGCATGTCTTTGTCTCTGGAATACTGCTTGCCTTAACCTTGGAGCATGTTATAACAATGATACATTGAAGAATCTAGTAACTTTTCATACAGGGTTGATACACACATTTTACCAGGACAACAATATTCAACAGAGTATAAGTTTACAAATGATGTCTCACAAGGCATACTCTGAACAAAATTTATCATAGTCTTTTAAAAGTGGTGACCATAATATTGTAGACCTCACACTGTCCCACTTTGATCATTGATAAGGTTTGTTTTAACACAGAATAGAACATCCTGGCACTGAAACAAGAAACTGTTACAGAACTTTAAGCCAGAATATTTTTTCAACCAAAACAATTCAGTGAATTCAACTCAAATTTGATTCATGTTTTGGTCAATCCAAATCTGCATTTTTCAGCCAACAAAGGTTTTGGCAGGAAAACTTCATCCAGCTGTAGAAGCAAAGTATTTTTCCTATTCATTTTTTGATGGATTAGACCACGTATGTGCTCTCTGTTGGCTAAGATTGCATAGTAGAAGAGGGAATGTCTTCCGATGCTGGTCAACTTAAGAAATCGCACTATCGCTGATGTCATTACCTTCAAAGAAAAAAAATGTTGATACCATTTGAAGGAATGGAGCAGAAACTGAACTGATTATTTTCTAATTTACACAAGACATCCATAAAATCTGTTATTTCTTTCAGTTGCAGAATTGTGATTTCTAATTAAAATATTTGTAAACAGGATACTTTTTTATTTACTCTGCCCTGGAATGTATTTGGTGTGATTGAAACAAGTCAGTATAAATGGTTGCAAGAAAATGGAGTCCTTCAAAAGTACAACAGTTAATGTGACTCCATCATAATGTGTAATAATGCTCATTTAGGTCAGATCAGACCAGAGTTGCTCACACAATTTCTATTAGCTAATACTGTCTAAAGTGTATAAAGGGGTTAACTGTTTTGGTTAGGGTGGTATTGACTTGCTTTGTAGTATTGCCTTTTCAATGGCAACTGGCTCTGTTGCAATAAATTAGCATGGTTGCTGTGTGATGGCTCCAGTCCCATGAGTATCTATTTAATCTGTTGAAAATGTCTGTCAAATATTTTCTATTGACATCCACAGCCATACATTCTGAACACCTTTCAAGAGTGATGTGTACACAGTGGGTGCCATCCTGCCTCCAAGAACCAATATACTGTACAATATAGCTGTCTTAGTGTTCTTTTGGGGGGGGGAACTATTGTCTGTGTTATACAAGAGATCAAACTAGATCATCACAATGGGTCCCTTCTGGCCTTGGAATCTGTGAATCAGGAGTCAATGAACCACTTATGAAAGTTATGGACCACCTTAATTGTCTGTCTGTGCACTTAGGCAGATGGACTTCCATATCCCCCTTCACTTTAGGTGTTGGTTGTATATCATCCTCTTATTAAGTAATTTCCTTCTCTCTTGTGTAACTCATAGTACATTTGGAGAGTGGTCACAAATATTTCTTCAAGTGCGATGGTAATTCACACACAACAGTATTTTACATCTTTTCTGTCTAGTTGCTACTGTATCTATTAAACTTACATTGATTTACACAGCATTGTGCATAGACAAGAGAATAAGTCAATAATTTGGCATTATTATTAATGAGTTGTTCAAACATTCTGTGTACCATCCAAAAAAAAAAAAAACTGCACAAAACAAATCTGATCATCGTTATCTAATAGTGTATGATATCTATACAATAGATAAATAGGGAAAAGCACAGTATATATTTACATATACTATATATACGTATGGGGTAATGTAACTAAATATTTCACAATGTGATCATTTTAATTACTGTAAATAGGTGAGTGTTTTCAAATCAACATTTTTTACATACATTTTATATTTTGTTTTAAAGACAGCAGAATTTTTTTTTCTCATGAAAATTTCTCCTCTATGCTAAATTTTATTGGAAAAATGAGTAAATATACTTGAAATGGATCTGGTTTCATTCTTTTGCAAAGTCATCAGATGAATTTGATGTAGGATGTGTGTAGTTTCAAGAGAGCAAACTGTATATTGGGCTGCGGGGGAGACACTTTCAGTCCTAATTCGCCATTAAATAAATCCTAAAATAACTTTAATAAAAAAGCAAACTTGGATATCTTCATCTGAAGGGGAAAAAATTAAAAAATAAATCAAATTTTGGTGGCACCATCAGGGAAATCATTCTTCTGACACATATTTTATGGGCATATCCATTAGTGAATCTACTGAGCAATGAGAAGAGTTAAAATGTAATCAGAAAAATATATTAGTGGGCAAGTTTAACTTTATACTAAAATAGTCATCTTGGTTTAATAATTGTAGACAAAATCAGTTCACTGGGGTTTGATTATTTTCCTTGCTGACTTGGATTTTCCTAGCTGACTCAGATTTTCTTACAACCACATTAGAAATGGTGTGAGTATTCATCAATGAAAGTATAGTATATAGCCCAACATATTGGGCTGAAATTGTGCCCTTAGGTACAGCTTGAGCTGTGGTGTGTAATATGCACCTCCCTTGGAGTATGCTTCCGAAACACCCCTCTGAGGTACAGGTCTCTACCGGGTTTCCTCTTGCTCCAGAGGGTATTAATTTCCCTATGGCCTATATTTGCAGTAATTTACAACCCCCCACTCCCTCCACAGGGGATTAAATATATTGGCCACCGTGTCGGGAGGTGGAGGAAATGTTCAGCCCATTCCTTTCCAGATGAATTAGGCTGTAGGTAAGGTTTAATTGAGGGGGATAATGTGATTTTTCCTTCCCATCAATCCCTTGTTTTGACATTTATTCCAAGTCACAGTGTGGCCCATTGCAGGTATGTTTCTCATAATGCAGGGCTGCTTTAGGTTTCCAGCATTTAGAAAGTTGAATATTTGAGTGATCTTTTAAGCATCCATTAAACTCTCTCCAATATAAACATTGTGATAATAGCACAGGTGAGTTTTTGTATCAATCAAAGACAAATGGTTGGTTATATGTGCTTATTTCTGGCATTACTAGATTCACAGAAAAAGCAAGATAATGGGCATCCCTGGAGGCTGAGATATATTATTTAAGCATTATTGCTTTGGCACATATCATGTACATCTACTGTCATGCCAGCAATGTTAATTGGTAGATGCTGTGATGCTGCTTTGAAAGTTACAGCCATACCAAATGATGGTCTGGAAATTATGGGAGCCTGGAAATTATGGAAACAGTGCTGTGTTTCCATTCATTTGGAGCCTACAGGAGAGGTAATACACTAGAGGCTAAATATATGGCTGACATAAATGGAGTGATGGTACAAGTGACATATTGATTTAAATGATCCAAATTATGATTTGAAAGTGACGGAGGGTGTAAGTGAGTGAGATGCACTGCCAGTGAGGGTTGTTGTGCCCCAGGGGGAATTTGCCCCCTGGGGAAGGGTAGGCACTAGCAAACTGCTTTAAATTGTGCCAGGTTCCATGGAACCCCTATCGGGTTGTAGAAGAGAGATTCTGAATCAGAGCTTTCTGTTTGTATAATTTTTTGATATGACTAAGAGGTAGCATTTTCAAAAGTTTCTAAGTAACTAAATCCCCTATTCAAATGTGACTTTGGAACAGATTTTTATAAGTATTTCAGTCCCTAAAGATGCAGATAAATGCATTGAAATAAATGAAAGTTAGGGCCCTGGGTATGTTTGAAAAATCTTCCCTGTCTGCATAATTAGATGCCTTCATACCTTTTGAAAATCTCTTCATAAGAGACTTTTATAAATGGGCTTAGGCTCCTAAGTCACTTAGGTATTTTGAAATTTTTACCCAGTATCTACTGTGTTACATAGGCTTACAGAGACAAATTCTGCTGTCAGTTGTGTCCATTTAGCTTCACTGAGATTAAGATTCAGTTGGTTGCGCTGCTGTAAGTGAGGGCACCATTTGGACCACTGTTGTCTTATTACTCTTATTCTACTATAAATTGAAATTAAATTGTTTATATGTAAGTATGTGCATATATATGCATATTCATATACATGTATCAATTTCCAACAGTGACCAGTGAGTTTGGTGCCTCCATTTTTTGACTGTCCAACCTAAGAAAGGTCTGATTTTTAGAAAGTGTTTAGCATCCATCCTCTGAAAATCAGATCTCTTTAAGGTGCCCCAAGTTGGGTACTCAAAATTAATAGTTTTGAAAATTTAGAAATATATCAGCATCTATATTTGTATCTCTCTATATATCTAATAATAATAATAATTAATGGAGATATCTTATCTCCTAGAACTGGAAGGGACCTTGAAAGGTCATGGAGTCCAGCCCCCTGCCTTCACTAGCAGGACCAAGTACTGATTTTTGCCCCAGATCCCTCAGTGGCCCCCTCAAGGATTGAACTTACAATGCTGGGTTTAGCAGGCCAATGCTCAAACCACTGAGCCGTCCCTCCCCCTAAGGAGCTGGCAAGTCTGTTAAGGATAAACAAGAAAAAGAAGAGAATGATGGGCAGAGCACTTCCAAGAGGTGTTAACTAGACCCACATCAAAAATGATTGGTTTGACAAAGAACTTAAACCAGAGCTAGACATCTCCCATCACAAACAAGTGAAAGATGCAACAAAAAATGTAAAACCCAGGAAAACTGCAAGTCACAAGGGAAATATTGAAAGCTTGTGTCAAGGCTGGATCCCCACTTTGAACTTTAGGGTACAAATGTAGGGGCCTGCATGAAAACTTCTAAGCTTAACTACCAGCTTAGCTCTGGTTCGGCTGCCACCATTTCAATGGATTCCATTCCTGGGAAACCTTGAAAAAACCTTCACCAAATCCCTTGTGAAAACAGATCCAAACCCCTTGGATCTTAAAACAAGGGGAAATTAACCATTCCCCTCCTTCCTCCCACCAACTCCTGGTGAATCAGTTCCAACCCCCCTGGGATCTACAACAGGGAGAAATTAACCATCCCCCCTCCTTCCTCCCACCAACTCCTGGTGAATCAAGATCCAAACCCCTTGGATCTTAAAACAAGGAAAAATCAATCAGGTTCTTAAAAAGAAGGCTTTTAATTAAAGAAAAAGGTAAAAATCATCTCTGTAAAATCAGTATGGAAATTAACCTTACAGGGTAATCAAACTTAAAGAGCTCAGAGGACTCCCCTCTAGTCTCAGGTTCAAAGTACAGCAAACAAAGATAAACACTCTAGTAAAAGGTACATTTACAAGTTGAGAAAAACAAAGGAAAACTAACACGCCTTGCCTGGCTATTTACTTACAAGTTTGAAATAGGAGAGACTTGTTTAGAAAGATGTGGAGAACCTGGATTGATGTCTGGTCCCTCTCAGTCCCGAGAACGAACACACTCCCAAACAAAGAACACAAACAAAAGCCTTCCCCCCCCCAAGATTTGAAAGTATCTTGTCCCCTTATTGGTCCTTTAGGTCAGATGCCAGCCAGGTTACCTGAGCTTCTTAACCCTTTACAGGGAAAAGGATTTTGGAGTCTCTGGCCAGGAGGGGTTTTATAGTACTGTACACAGGACAGCTGTTACCCTTCCCTTTATAGTTATGACAGCTTGTGATGATGAAACCATCAATAAAATCATCAAACTTTTCAGCAAAGTATGGGACCAGGAAAAGTCTCCAGTACAATGGAAAAATGGCTTTATCGTCACAATACCAAAGAAAGGTGACCTAACTGACAGGCAAAGTCTTCTGCAGCATCACTTTAAGAAGAATGAAGGAAGTTGTTGAGACAAAGCTAAGGGGGGAGCAGGCTGGATTTCAACCTGGGAAGATCTTGTGTCAAACAAATGTGTACTCTAACAATAATCATATAAGAGAGCATCCATTGGCAAAAAACACTCATCAAAAACGTCATCGATTTTAAGAAAGCATTTGACAGCGCCTCCATTCCACTTCAATCTGGCACATCTTGGAAGTGTTATGGTATGCTAATAAAATTAATTAACATCCTCAAGGAGCAGATTGCTATGTTAAAGTAAACATGGACTTGAGTGAATAGTTTATTATAAACACTGGTGTCAAACAAGGATGCACTTTCTCACCTCTTGTTTGACATTGTCATTGACTTCATTATGAGAAAAAGTGTAGGGAGAGGCAATACCAGCATCAATTGGCTTAATAAAGTACACTAGAACAGTGGTACTCAAACTTTTCCTGTCACACACCCGTCCCCTCCCCGCCCTCCCACCAGTAACAGAATCTGTCCGTGTCCCCGCTCCATTACTGAACAGCCAAGGATTCCTCAGCAACAGAGCTTGGGCTGAAAGTGAAGCTGCAGATGGAACCTGGGATGGGGAAGGAGCTGACAGGCAGACAGAGACATCTAAATGCCTTTGAAAACATATGCCTTGGGGGAAATATTATGTGTTAAATAGAATCAATTTATAATAAATGCCGAGATTCATCAGAGTTCAATGACCTCTTATCTCTAAAATTGTGCATAAAAGAAGATGGAAATATCTGAGATGTATTAAGAATGAAGCCAGACCATCTGCCTTGGCAGGTGGAAGAACCTCGGAAAGGGGCCAGCCAAAACAATCCATTTCTCAAACAGTACTTAGGGGAAAATTATGGACTTTAGCAATGTGGAGGACATGCAAAGAGCAGCCGAGTATAGACAGGGATGGCGGAGCCTTGTTCGTGGCCTACGTGAAGTTGGATGATGCAGAAAGATTTCAGATTTTATATATAAAATACACACACACACACACAGACATAATTTCTGATATTGGGTAAAAGTGGCAGTGTCAAAGATTTTGTGGCAAGTAACATGAAAGCTATTAAATGAAAGCTGAAAAATCAAAGGATGAAGAAGCATCTTTGAGTACATGGAGAGAATAATCATAGCTTCAGTTAAATGAGAACAGTTAGAGAATGTGTCTTGTATTTAAACTCTGTGTTATGCCCCTATGGTACTTCTGTCACCTGTATTTAACTGTGAGTGGCCCTTCTCTATAGTAACTCATTCAAGCTGAAACTGTCATAATCCCATCATGTGGGAGTAAAAAAAAAAAAGCCATGATGAATCCTTCATGGCAGATACATATGGCAAACAAAAATATAGAGACAGCTGCTTCTGCAGCTTAAAATATTTTCAATGGTTGATTATGTATAGTGCACAGCTGCTGAAAGAAAGAAGCGGACTACAAATTTGCCATGGTCACCCTTTGAGGAAAGGAACAATATTATTGCAGATGACAGTAGTCACTGGTGCTGAAGCACAGATTTTAAACACATTTCAGAAATGTAGCCAGAGGCCTGCTGATCATACTGGGAGTGGTCTTAAGGGCGTCACTGTAGCCACAGGTGAAGGGGCGGAGTCTTGGGCGGAAAGAGCGGGGCTGGAGGTCAGCATCCCCCAGACAGCCCATCCATGCTGCCAGGTCCGTGCCATCCAGGGCTCCGACGGTGATTTAGAGGGCAGTAGCGGCAGCAGCGTTCAGGAGCCCCAGGCCCTTTTAAATCACCATCCCAGGGCAGCTGCCCCTTTTCCCCCACCATCAGCGGTCCTGCTGGTAGGGACCCGGGAGGGCCGCTGACGGAGGGAGAGGGGGGTGCAAAAGAGGCAGTGATGTGTAAGCGCTGCCACGGCTGCACTTTTATGTTGGCTGCATATGGGCCGGTACCAGTGGCCACTTTTTACCGGTACACCATACTGGCCCAGTTTCACCCCTGACTGTAGCACACATGTTGAGAACTGGAAACAGGGAACTTTACTTCTGTTTTAGAACCCAGGTCCTGGGTGGGAGGACACAACTGTGGAGGGCCCTCTTTGAACTTTGTTAAAAGCTGATTTGTTTTATCTTCAGAGTTAAATTGAATAGCGTTTGTATACTCCTATTCTTTGTTGAAACTAGTGTTGGATCACCAATTGGTGCAAACCGTCATAGCTCCTGATGTCAGTGGAGCTATTCCAGTTTACATCAATTGAGGATCTGATCCCTGTGAATTTAGTTACATCAACAATAAAAAGGAAAAGTAAGTTGGATTCTCTTGTTCAACAAAATGAAACTTGGATCTGTTTAAATTCCAAGCATTTAGGTTTCAGATCAGCATTTGCTTTTGGCATGAAAGTTGTCAAGGCTGATTCCCCACTCTGGCACTTTGAGTGCAGAACATGGGGGCCCACAAGGATTTTAAAAATTAATACTGGCCAGTCCAGGCTTGTATTAAATTCCCACCGTTACAGCTTTTTTCTCTTACCTTGGCTTGGTAAACACTGCCACCACCCAATGCAAACCCCTTGGAACTCAGGAAGGCACACTTGGGAATTCCTTCCTGTGAGGCACCCTCAAGCCCCTTTCACCACCCCCTCCGGGGAAGAGCTGAGAAAGAAAACAAAGGAAATTAGCTGTTGCTCCAAGCTAATTAAACAACATATGCACAAACCTCTTAGGACACCAAAAATCCAATCCTGTCCTTTAAAAAGGTAAATTTTATTAAACACAAAAAGAAAAAAATACATCTGGAACTTAGGCTTTTGCTAGATTTTAAAAGAGCAATTCCAAAATTTAAGCACCCAAAATAGCTTTCTTGGGGGTTCAGCTTAAATATTACAAGCAAACAAAAGCATCTGGGGTTAGCACAGAGGAGTCCACAAGCCTTACAGAAAATAAAAGAAATAAACCTAATCACGTCTATCTAAACATTCCCTGTCCCAATGAATCCTTCTAGGTATGGACGATGCATTTTCATACCTGGTCCAAACTTTACACAGCATTCCAGCTGCCCCTGTCTCTTCAGCCCAGAGAGAACATCCAAGAGACAAAAGGAAAGCTTTTTCCCCATTTTAAAAAGTTCTAGCCTTCCCATTGGCTCTTTTGGTCAGGTACCCACTCCCTTTTCTTTACCTGGGGGACTTTTTAACCCTTTACAGGTAAAGCAAGCAGCCACCAGGAGGGACTTTATACCTAACTGGCTGGCTGGGTGTCTATAAAAGGGAGCTAGCCCCTGTCCTCCCCCCCTCCCCCGCCCCGCATTTATCACAAAAGCAATCAGAGAACATATTATGTGTAGCATTTGTTACAGAGTAACATGCAATTAAATGTTACAAACATGTATCTGTTGTAGGGGAGACAGATACAATTATGATGGTACCAGGCTGTAAAAGCACTAACTACCTACATATTGTATATTAGCGGGCAGGATGGAAGCTATTTCCACTTGTTTGTTTTTCATAAAAAATGCTAATGAGTATATTATGCATAAATTCCTTGAGCTTGATGATGATGGGATGATTGCCATTGCCATGTCAAACCACAGTTGGTTAGTTCATTGTTTTATGTTTTCTAATCTCCTGTTGGAATATATATATTCTAAACACGGGGGAGAGTAACAGCAAACTTTGTGTTTAAAACTTCCCTGTTTTTTGTTGGTTCTTACTGTTTATACTTCATGCTTAACCATTTTCATTTAGTTTACAGAAAAGAAGCCTTTGACATTTAAAGTCAAGCTTTACTTTTGCCAACTTCTTGAGCCAAATCAATAGGGCTGCTCCTGTTATTAAAGAAGTCAGGATTTTCCCTTTCTATTTTTTAAATGCTTCCTGTAACCTAAAAAAATGTTCCATTAGTAAGAAAACTAAATTTCTTGACAGTCCCTTGAAATTCCACACCACTGGGGGTGAAATTCACCCCAGATCAGAACATTTATGCTAGGCCCTGTGTCTTATTTACTACTTTAATGTGAACCTTAAATGGGACATAAGGACTTTAGCAGCCCACTGCACTGGGATGAATTTCATCTTTCAAGACTATTTTAAGAGTTAGCACTTACATGGAAATCGTTATCTTTAAACTATTTTACAAACTTTTTAAAAAAAATAGCCCTCGCAAGGCCTGTGGGAGAGAATTAAGTGAATATTATCCTCCCCATTTTATGGAAGGGGAACAGAGGCAGGCCAGTTATAGGCCTAATCCTATTTTATTAAAATCAGTGGCTGTGATCCTGGAATCTGGTCAAGCTGTACCCATTTCCCCTCAAAACCAGCTTTGGACCTGGGTGCAAGTCAGAGCATCCCCAAACTGGATGAATTTTACCCCAGTGAACCCAGAGCTGTTCTAACTTGAGAAGGTTGGTCGCGTTCAGAGATGAGACATAATGACAAACATTACTGGCCTCTCACACCACTAGATCATGTCTTTTTACGCAATTAATTGCCCCAAATTATACTCCTCTCAATATAATCATATTTTAAAGCTTGAGGAAGCCAAGTTGCTAAATGCTTGGTGATAGAGATTTTTATCACTAAGTACAGAATCCTCTAAGTTTATAGAATTTGCATCACCGCAGAAGTAAGTACCATAGTAATTGTTCATACATTTTTTTTAACAGAACCTTAGATACGATTTCTTGTGTAATTCAGTCCCTCATCCCCCATTGTTCCACTGGTAGAGACCACTAGCAGATTCTTTCCCCTGTTGTGCCAGCTTAGTTCGGCTGGCCAGTGATGCACCCATTCTTCACCCCTGTCTGGCCACTCCTGGCTACTTGCACTGGAGGGAGAGTAACCGCCCTGTGGAGGTTGCTGTCCATTCCCCAATCACACCGTGACCCATAGACACCTTATACCACCTTACTCCATTGCATGGGTATGTATTTGCCAGGACAATCTTGCCCTAAGCGTAATATAGAAAATGTTTTGTAGAAATATGTCCAAACACATGAACAGTTATTTGCAAGGAAAACAGACACACAAAATTAATCCTTCAGACAAAACTGGTGAAGGCAATAGGATAAGAAAGAAAAAAACAATCCAACTCTTGTGGTAATTTATTCAGTCTGTGGTCTCATGGCCCTCTCAGAATGCTGTATCTTGGATAGAAAGCAGAAAAGCATCGATATTGTGCAAATATAACATTACAAGGAAAAATTAGTAAACAGTTAATACTACAGATGAAAAATTACCCCCAGGTAAATTAATCTGAGCAAATGTTATTCCCTTTTTGATAATTGAAGTGTGTGTATATGGTGATACGTGAGCTAGGGAGCTGCCAGGCAGTAGGAACTTTAGATTGTAAATAATTTACTCGTGGATAATTTACTGTCTCCACAAACTCCAGGTTTTCGTGACTTCACCATTAATATTTTAGCCAGCTGGTTCCTTCTAAGCCATCTATTGTAAATCTTTATACTCCTGTTTGGATAGACAATTATGTCTCACAGCTCTTCTGTATATCATATTTTCACAGTTAGGGGTATCACTGACCCTCTTGCCCTAGGTATTATTATACCTACCTCTTCTTCCCTTTGTTTTACAAGTATTTGAAGGCTAGTTCCTGAAAAGAAGGTAGCCTGGTTTTCTTTTCCAAAAAGCAGGATGGGATTTAACATGACACAATGATCAGGTTAGTGCTTTGACATACTTATGTCTGGGAAGCACTGTCTCACTATCCTGTTAAAACTGTTGATCCCTGACAACATTATTGATGAGGCTGTAATATATTTAACCCCTTCCCCATCCCCAGCTGAAATTATTTTCTTATGTATTTGTACCTTTAGACAGTATAGTAAGATGACTAATTCAATGGGGTCCAATCTTCTCAGCCTGAGTATTGAATGTGCTATTTTGGATTAATAGGAACAAGGCCCAAACAGGCATAGAGCAGGCATAGCTGTGCTTCCCTCCTGTGGCTCCCTGCTGTTTTGGTGGTGGTGAAAAGGAGTGCACAGTTTTGTGAGGATGTGGGTGATTACTCAGCAACATCTGACATCATCGATGTGTAAAAGTAAAGGGCTGGATTCTTGGGTGCAACATGGCTAGGGTTACCATATTTTGTGCCTCCAAATGGAGGACACTCCACGGCCCCCGGCCCCACCCCCAGCCCCGCCCAATCCCGCCCCCTCCCCAAAGTCTCCGCCCCCTCCCCTGCTTCCCGCGAATATTTGATTCGCGGGAAGCCTGAAGCAGGTAAGGGGGGTGTGGGGG